>NC_056518.1:252488-257789 GCF_014905685.2 Nematolebias whitei
TACGAGGCCACCAGATGTAAATGAACATATATCTGTGAGATATTATTAATAAATCAAACGGATTCTTTCATTTTTCTGGACTGAGTTCTATCGTGCATTGAATGATTAAATGTGACGTGAGACGTTAATTTTTTTTGACCCATCAAAATGAATGCGGTCATTTATTAACAGAATCAAAGTTTAACATCAAACATTTACATTAATTTGGCAACATTGATTTCAACCACAGCTTAATTAATTAGCTTTACAATCAGAAACCATACGGCCATGGTATCTGGGTCATCTTTACAACAGACATTTCTGAAAATATCTGGATTAATTACTAGCAGATAGAAGAGTTTTAAAGATGGGAAATGAAGGAGTTTAAATGGAGAGGGAAAGATGGATGAGGGAATATGTGTCTGTATAAGATGTAGGTCTGTAGACCAGAACGACAACACGCTCTTTTGGACCCAGCTTATTCCATGGTACACTTCGCAGTTGAAGATCGACTCTTTACCTTGCAGACGATAGTTCGGCCTCGGTGTAGAGTTCTCTTTCAACGCTTTCCAGCGTCTCCGTAAGGATAGCAGAGAACCGTTCGGAGTAGTGACGGTACTTCGTTCGACAGCAGCTCACCTCTGAGTGGGCTCGCATGAGCTGCGAGTCCATCAGAGGTTCCACTCAGATGTGGAAGATTCCATAATCCCCACGAGACTCGGAACTTTGTTCTGCGTTCCGAACTGCATTCTCCGTTCTACATTCCAGCATTCTCTTTGGAACTAGGAAGTGTTGACCCTTTTAAAGAGTTCACTTCCGGCTCCTCATGAGAACTTCCTGATTGGTCGAAACGAACCAACAGGGTGTGGTCTTAGTGATGTAAGAGGTTATTAAAAGTCAAGGAGAAAGATTAAGTTGTTTAAGAACAGACAGAAAGATGTTTTGAAGAAACTGAGACTTTTAGGTGCCAGTTCTCCTTCTATCTATCTGAAAAAGTTAAACATGACATTTCTCTCCAGTAAACATGTAGTTGACCGAAACTTGACTTTTGACCGACTTACACTTGCTCATTTCAGACAGAAAATCAGAAAATGCATAATTACTCTTGTAACAAACATCAACTTGATTTCTACTTTGAATGAGGATTAAAAATCATTTATACTGTTTCACAGTTGATTTAAAATGAGTAGTTCACTTCAACATTTAAAATAGTTTGAACTAAACACACTTTTGATTATCAAGACATTTGTAAAATAGTAATGATAATAAAAAAGAGAGTGTTCTTTCAATTGATCAGTGCAGGACACACTTAGAAAGTCTCTGGATGAACTTAATTTTGTGTTTCTGGACTCAAATCAATGAAATGACAGTTCTTGTCCCAGGAAGGCCCTCAGGGCCAGATTTTGACCTGAGGCTTAGTTCATTACAACAGGCAAAAGTTAGAGTCTCGACAGATCGAGTTGACAGGTGGTCGTTGGCCCATCGAAGAGCGTCTGCCTTCAACTGGTTTACGATGCAAGTTATCTTGGAGGCGTCTGAAGAATAAATTTTAGGAGCTCGATTAAAGGCCAAGCAACACTGCAAAATAAACCCACACAGTGATCAGGATCACCAGAAAAAAAATCAGGTCTGAAAGTTATTTCGCTGGGCTGGGGTTCAACATCTCTGGTTGAGGCTCTAGGATTGAGGTTCTCTGGTGGAGCATTTTGGGACGTGGGTAACAGAGTGGAAAATCTTTGATTTAAGGCAAAAACCATACCTCCCATTTCCCGAAGGGTGGACTGGTTACTTTTCTGCAGTTCCAGGATCTGTCGCACTCAAGGTTGTCGATGTGCTTAACCAGTGAGGACAATGAGTGTTGGGACTGTACTCTCTCAGTCATGTTCTGGGTGTTTTCTGGCTGGAGCATTCTGTTGTAATGAGGAGGTGCCCAGATAAACAGACTGAGATGAAAACAGAATCAAACTCTAATGTAATTGAAAAATGTTTATTTACAGTGGATGATATAACTATTTACAAACAGGGTCTGGGGCTGTAGAGACAGAGGAGGATTGCTTCACGACAGGAAATCTTATCCAACAGGTGAGTGACCAAGGTCTTGAGATGCTTACAGTGAAAGGAGTAAGGATGGCTGGTTGAGCAAGGCTGAGGGTTTTCTCCTCCAAGAGCGATGGCCAGGCTGTCTACAGAGGCAAGTGGTGGAAGGCGTGTGGAAGCAGCTGAGCACCAAGAGACACAGGTAAGTTTTATCCTCCAGGGGTTTCTTCAATACTTCAGATTATAAGACGGGATCCAGGACATCAAGGCTCTGAAAACATGCAGACAAAAAACAAGGTAAGTCTTTTTGTTTCTTGAACACCATACTGCGCTGGAGGCATATGTACCGGCAGGTAAAACAATGCTCCAGCAATGACTGGAGCTCAACTGGAGCCTTAAGTAGTCCTGGCACCAATTAGGGAAAATGGTCTCAGCCGCGGCTGCTCATCATCGCCGCCCCTGCCTTCAGGAACCTGGTGGAAAGAGGATGAAAAAACCCTACAGAATTGCAGCAATTCTTTTTTACACAGTGATTATTCTGGTTAGGGATTCATGAGTCTAACAGCCTCAGGGTAGAAGTTGTTCCTAAGTCTAGTGGTTCTGCACTTAATGCTCCTCAAACTCCTTCCTGAGGGGAGCAGTGCAAAAAAGTGTGTGTGCTGGGTGAGTGGGGTCCTTCATGATGCAGGTGCCCCTCTTCCTGCATGGGGGGTGGGGGTGGTGGTGGTGGTGGTGGGGGGGGGGGTTAGGTGCAGGTGGGGGTGCCTCTACCCCTGGCCTCCATGTTCAACTGCCTCCCTCATTACAATAATGCTGTTACTGCTAGTTTCAGAATCAGAATCAGAATGCCTTTATTGTCATTATACACAGTACAATGAAATTAAGAGCCACTCCTTTTTCCAGTGCAAAAACACGACTTAAGAAAACACACACTAAACACTAAACACACACTAAAAATATAAAAAATGTAACGCAATATAGATATAATAATGAAAGTAAAAAAATACAAGTATTTCACAATTATATTGCACATTATGGATATTAGTAAGGTAGTTAAGGTGACTGACAGTATGAAATGTCAGTAGTATTGCACAATAGAAGTCCAGGTGTTTGGGAGGTTAGATGATTAAATCAGTGCATGTGTGAGTTCAGTGTGCTGATGGCTTTCAGGAAAAAACTGTTCTTGAATCTGTTTGTTCATGTTCTGATGCACCTGTAGTGCTTTCCTGAAGGTAACAAGTCAAACAATTCAAAACCCAGGTGTGAACAGTCCATGATTATGTTTTCTGCTCTGTTGAGGCAGCGTGATGTGTAAATGTCCATCAGGGAGGGGAGAGGGCAGCCAATTATCTTTTGTGCTGTCTTGAGTACTCTCTGAAGCCTCTCCCTGTCAGCCAGGGTGCAGCTGCCGTACCATACTGAGATGCAGTATGTCAGCAGGCTCTCGATGGACGAGCGGTAGAAGGTCAGCAGCAAGTTGGTGTTCAGGTTGTGCTTCTTAAGGACTCTTAAGAAGTGTAGTCTCTGCTGAGCCTTCTTGATGACCGCTGTGGTGTTCTCTTTCCAGTTTAGGTCAGCAGAGATATGGACACCAAGAAATCTGAAAGTGTGAACCCTCTCCATGCACTCGCCATTGATGTAAAGGGGGGCTAGGTTGGTGCTGTGCTTCCTGAAATCAATGATTACCTCCTTTGTTTTTTTGATATTCAGAGCCAGATTTTTCTCTGAGCACCAGGTTGCTAGCTCCAGGACCTCCTGTCTGTAAAATGTCTCATCTCCCTTAGAGATTAGTCCGACCACTGTGGTGTCATCAGCGAACTTGACGATGAGGTTGTTGTTGTGGGCCGGGCTGCAGTCATGGGTGTAGAGACAGTACAGCAGGGGGCTCAGCACACAGCCCTGTGGGGAGCCAGTGCTCAGCGTACGAGTGGAGGAGAGGTGGGGACCAAGTCTTACAGATTGGGGCCGATTGGTTAGGAAGTCAGCCCCCTGTGAATAGCAAGTGGCCATCAGGGTACTAACAATCCATTGTTAGGTGGACGGTCCTCCTTTATCATGTGAACAGCTAGTTCTGGATGTCAACAACAAAATGGTTAATCCACTATGAGAAGGTATTATTTACAAGACTGAGCTTAATACATCTCCTGAGACTGAATAAAGGCCCTATTTGCATGGACACGATGGGGGGAAACGTAGGTTTTTTTCGTATGTTAATTAGAGGAGAAGATCTGCGTTGACACAAACGCATTTTGTGTTTACATGCATCTGCAGGAATCCCCCCCCCGCCCACTGAATCTGCTATAGTTACCATGCCAGATCATTAGTTGGCACTGTGAATTTTGTACCTTCACCTAATGCGCATGCGTGCTGCCTCGGCATGCTCCTTTCCTCTGGGCTAAAACTTTAGCTAACAACAATTTAACAAGTTAAAGCTGGATTTTGGCTGGATTGTGGATAAGAGTCAACAGATTTGACGCAGATTTGACGCCAAGCGGGACCGCTTCAGCTCCACACTGGTCGCTGAGTGGACCAGAACCGAGTCGACGATGTTGGACTTTACTCCGTGATCATCAGTAGCTGATTTACTGCAGGTAAATCAACGTTCTTATTAATGTTTGCTTGTGTTTACCTTGATCACACAACAACCAACTGAGTTTTTATTTTTCCTGAAAAAAGAAGAAGTTGTCCTCCCACCAAGCGGACCGGTTCTGAACGAGGTTCGGCCCAGATGAACTGCAGGAGGACATCGAAGAGAGAGATGTTGATGAACTGTTTATTCATAATTCCCCTTGGTTGTTTTATTCAATCCATTCAGTGTTTTAAGCTGCATTAAGCAAAGGAGTGACAGCCTGAACGAGCCAGATGAACAACGTGGGACCAGATTCCAGGCTGAAAACAAGAGTCCAGTTTATTAATGCAGTTTACAGTTCAGTTAACTTGTTTTTAATAGTGTGTTCAGTTTAATTATCAGTGTTTGTGTGACATACAGTTTGTGGTGTTGAATAAATAAATAAAAATTTAATCTGATGTCTTCATTTTCAACTTTAGTGTTCACGCTATATGTTCAGCATCATTTTAAATTTGAATGACATAATGTCCAGATAGCTTAATTTAGCTCAGAGCTTCATTATATCTTGCACACTAACATAAAGTAAAGTCAAGTCAACTTTATTTATAGAGCACATTTAAAACAGAACCTGTTATCAAAGTGCTTAACAACAACAATCAATGAGTAAATTAAAGAGAAAAATATATAAACATATATATATATATATATATATATAT
>NC_056518.1:257889-261880 GCF_014905685.2 Nematolebias whitei
CACAGATTAAAAAACACTAGATCAGTTTACACTGTTTGAAATGCCTGCGAGAACAGATGTGTTTTTAGCAGGGATTTGAAGTGAGGAAGGGAGGTGTCCTGCCTGATGTTGGGGGGCAGGTTGTTCCAGAGTTTGGAGCCCATGACTGAAAAAGCCCGATCTCCTCTGAGCTTCAGTCTTGTTTTTGGAACAGCCAAAAGCAGCTGATCAGATGATCTCAGGGCCCGAGAGGGAACGTAAGGTTCCAGTAGCTCAGAGAGGTAAAGGGGTGCGAGGCCATTTAGACATTTGAAGGTCAGGAGAAGAATTTTAAAAACTATCCTCGTACGAACAGGGAGCCAGTGAAGGGAGGAGAGGGAGGAAATAAATACTGTTTATTACTATTAGCACATTTAGTATGTTATAGTGCAGCATGACGTGTGCGCATGCCTCGTTCTATAAACAGCGACATTAGAACTGGATCAGACTGTGTCTCTTCCAACACAGATGTCGGTCACAACACCTGGAATCTGACGTAGATTAACTACGAAGTTAAAATATATTCCATCAGTTGAGGTTCAGAAAGCAGTGTGTCCGCCGCCATTTTGATAGAAATATAGCGTCGGTCCGCACGTGCGTGTGTGCATGTGGTTTAACACAAAACCTCAGCAGGAGATGTTTACATTATCAACGGGGGGTCACCGAAAAACCTCCACTCTGGAAGGTGGGTTCAGAAACCTCTGGATTCAACGAGGGGGGCCACTGGTGTCGTGTAAATGATAAGCAGAACCGCAGAGAGGAAGCTGCGGATGCACTCAAAATATGTGCCGTGTAAACGGACCCATACTCTTGTTCCTGCTTCCTTCTGACAAACTTCTGATCCTGCACGTAAATAAAAGCACTTTATTTTTATTCCGAGTCCGTGTCTCTTCAGTCTGCCATCTAGGGGTCATTAAACTTGAATTTTACGGGAAGACAATTTTAAAAATGTCTGCTAAAAGCATGTTTTCGGCACAGTTTTTACATTAGATGTAAGTATTTATAAATGGATAGAAAAATAATTAACGGTGTGCCTTTGCAGTGAGATGGCTGATAACTTAAATGACTTTTTGAGAATATTTTGTACTGAGACAACTTGTGACTTGGCCCTATATAAATAAACTGACTTGAATAGATTGGATAATATTTTCATGCCAAGCAGTGATCTCTTCATGTTGACTCATAATTCAAAAGAAACAAATGGTCTGGTTTGAAATATATGAATGAACTCAAACTGCAGCACCGTCCCATGTTTGTATCACAGACAAACCTTCAAAACTAATGCCTCATTCTTGTCACTTCTATCAAACAAAATCTTTATAACGTGTTGGGCAGAAAAATAAGATAATATTTGTAAATAAAATAAAAAGATTTTGCATTTCAAACTAAATATAGCGCTCATATAATTCACCTGACTGAATGACTCTGAGTTAGTCTTTTATTTTGAAGGTTGTTAGCGGAAGTGCTTGATTGAACGCATGAAGCAGAAACGAGCGGTCAGCGGCTGCAGGACCAGAGATGGGTGCGAAGGCGCTGCTTGTGACCGCGCTGCTGACAGCTGCGGCCGGTTATTACATGTTCACCCCGCTGCCTGGCGCCATCCAGGAGCCCTGGAAGCTGATGGCGGTGGATGCTGGCTTCAGGACCGCCATGCACCTGGTAAGAAGGTGGAGAGGGTCTCATCCAAACAGACCACTGACCGCCATTCTTGTTGTGAAGGAGCAGATGGTTATCGCGCGCCGCCGAAAGGCGAAGGCGGGCGATAGTGTTATTACCCGTGGCCGCGTTTTCTATCTGTTAGCAAAATATCTCATCGGTCAAATTTGATGAAAAGTTTTATAAAGTAATACTGGATGAACATCTTTTGGGATCAGGCCGAAGATGGCTCCCTCAGCCAACTGACCGTGAGTAACACAACAGCCTGACAGATGCTCTGTCGTTCATGTGCTTTCTGTTACAGACTTTGAATGTGGCGTCACAAAATGTTGCATGAGACTAAGCAAACTGTTAATGATTGATATCCTTATGAACGCCTGAACATAAAGTTAATGTTTGACCAAAACGGCTATAACTTTGATCAAATAAAGATGATTTTGGTAAAAAGCTCTGGCACAAAGGGAAGTGGGTGACATACATTCTGTCATGAAATGGTAGGCTTTGAGGTATTGTTTGCTTTTTGAGCTTTTATGTTAGTTGAGTGCTTTGCACAATCCTGCCACTGATTACATGGCTAATGGTAAATGGACTGTACTTATGCCTTTCTATCTTATCCAGATACTCAAAGTGCTTTACAACATTCACCCATTCATACAGCACTATACTAGATCCCTACAAAGATGATTGAACAAATCATTCTAAAGAGACTGATCAGAGCTTTATCACATTCATACGCTGATGGGACACACATCAGAGGCAATGAGGGGTTCAGTGTCTTGCCCTGAGACACTTCGGCATGTGACTGCTGTCAGCTTCGAACCCCCAACTCTTGCATTGAAGGACGGCTGCTCTAACCACTCAGCCACAGACGCCCCCAAATTACACAACTGTACCACATTTGGACTTTGGCACCGAAGCACTAAATACGTACCCAGTACAAACCCAGTAACTCAGTACGTTCAGGTCCAACCTCACTGAGTACAGTTCCAGCAGTGGCATTATTTGTGTTATTAACACATTGCATGGCAGGGAAATCATTTAATTACTTTTTTCAGCCCTTAACATTTCTGTGTGATTTTTGAATTTGACATGGGATAAATAAGCTTCAGCTGCTGCCTATTGTTTTTTCACTAACTCCTTAAAATCCCTGTGGGCTGTATAGCAGTGTTTTAGGTGTGAGTATTGTGACAGTATGAGAAGGGCATTTACACACATCAGTAAGACCGTGAAGGAGAACAGAAGTGACTGGATGAGATGACAAATCTCTGCCAAGAGATAGACCTGTCGCAATAAACAATAAATCAATTAATCACATGATAAATGAAAATTATTGACCTCATTTTAATTTATCGCTTTATCATTTCTTTGTGTTTCTCTTTCTAATGAAGACACTGGATGACAAAAGGCTCAACTTTGGTGATCTTCACTGACCCTTCCCTTTCTCTTTTCTCTTAAAAATCCATTTTAATTGTCCAAAATAGCGTTTTTGGATCGTTAAAAGCAGCTAAGCTGAGAAGCTAATCTACGAGCTAAGCTAAAAGACTGACCTCGGGAAAAACCTCTGTCTTGTCGAAGCTCCAAAATTCATGTTTGAAACCCGTTCCTTGGTGTAAAAAGTTGTTTTTCGCTGAAAAAAGAAGCTGAGAACTTCTAAAAAAGTTCAATCTGGTCCTCTGGACATTCAAAAAAACGAAAAACAAAACAAAGCAAAAAAAATGTAGAAACGTTTCGTCTCTCATCCGAGAGACTTCTTCAGTCTGAGGTGCTGTTTTCAGCTCAGTCTCTTAAATAGCACCTTCACAGAGTGGATCAACCAGTTTGCTGCTGACAACCAAAACCAGCTGATCACATGCTCAAGAAGGACCATCAGCCTAACAATGGGTCATTAGCACCTGATGGCTGTTTACTGTTCACAGAGGGCTGAGTGATACTAGCAATCACAGCATTGTAAGAGGGGGACAGTTGAACCCGGATGCTCCGCCCCTGTTTAATGATGGACGATTTCTTTTCACAAAGATGGCCTCCTTTACTCCTCTCTCAAACCATCGTTCCTCTCTGTCCAGGATGTGAACATCTTCATCCCTGAAAGAGTGACCGCTGGCCTGGAGATGAGTGTAGACCGCAGAGTCCTGGCCTGATGATGTTGATCTTCTGTGCTGGGCCATCCTTTTGGCCAGTGGCTGTTTAGTTTCCCTGATGTAAGACTGATCACAGCCCTCCTGACACTGAACAGCATACACAATATTGCTCTGTTTGTGCCGGGGGACTGGATCTTTGGGATGAACCAGTCTTTGCCGTAATGTATTTTGGGGTTTAA
>NC_056518.1:261980-269798 GCF_014905685.2 Nematolebias whitei
GTACCAGTTAAAAATCGGGCTGCAGCATTTTGGACCAGTTGTAGACGTGCAATGGAGGACTGACTGATTCCAAACAGAAGTGAATTGCAGTAATCAAGCCTAGATGTTATGAAGGCGTGGATCACTGTCTCAAGGTTCTTTTTGGAGAGTATAGGCTTCAGCTTAGACAGCCGTCTCAGCTGAAAAAAACAGGATTTCACCATCAAGTTTACGTGACTGTTGAGTTTTAAGGACGGGTCCATTATCACCCCCAGATTAGTGACCTTTTGTTTCTCTAGCGGGGCTAGAGAGAAAAGGTCAATGTCATGGTTCATGAGTGAGCCACTGGGATGGAACAGCATGACTTCAGACTTCTTCGCATTGAAGCTTAAGAAGTTTAAAGCCATCCAGTCCCAGATGTCAGCCAGGCAGTCAAGAAGAGGCTGAATAGAGCGTATTAGACATGAATAGGAGAGCATTCCTATTTCTAAACTTGAGAAACTGATCTCCTCTGTCCCCAGACGTCTGTTGAGTGTTGTAAGAAGAAGGGGGGATGCCACACAGTGGTAAAAATGGACTTGTCTTGTTGCATTCCTGTTGATGATGCAGTAGAGGTGGTCAGTTTAAAATTAAAATCAGACAGCACTCTGAGCAGCAGGACCACACTTTCTACAGAACAACTGTGTCAACTCTTGAAACTGTGCCTGCAGTCAACCTACTTCACATATGGGGAGCAATATTATAGGCAGAAACATGGGTGTGCTATGGGGTCTCCAGTTTCTCCTATTGTTGCCAACCTGTACATGGAGGAGGTAGAAAAGAGAGCCTTGATGTCCTTTTCAGGGACACCACCAAGTCATTGGTTCAGGTATGTTGACGACACCTGGGTTAAAATCAAATCTCAGGAAGTCCAACATTTTACTGACCACATCAACTCTGTGGATAAATACATCAAGTTCACACGTGAAGATGTAAAAAATGGCAGGTTGGCTTTCTTGGACTGTGAGGTCTCAGTCTCTGGTAGAGGACATTTGCAAACTGAGGTGTACCGCAAACCCACCCACACAGACCAGTATTTGCAGTTTGACTCCCATCACCTTTTGGAGCACAAGTTAGGAGTCATCAGGACTCTGTACCACAGAGCAGACAGCGTCCCACTAGCTCAGGAGCCAGGCAGAAGGAGAAATCCCACACAAGACAGGCTCTAGAGCAATGTGGATATCCTAACTGGGCCTTCCTGAAAGCAGAGAAGAAACCCAAACAGGACTCCAGTCAGCCAACAGGTGAAAAGGAGGAACCCAGACCCAGACCAGTGGTCATTCCATATGTTGAGGGAGTATCAGAGAAACTGAGACGTGTATTTTCTAAACATAACGTCCCAGTGGCTTTTAAACTCCAAAATACATTACGGCAAAGACTGGTTCATCCCAAAGATCCAGTCCCCCGGCACAAACAGAGCAATGTTGTGTATGCTGTTCAGTGTCAGGAGGGCTGTGATCAGTCTTACATCGGGGAAACAAAACAGCCACTGGCCAAAAGGATGGCCCAGCACAGAAGATCAACATCATCAGGCCAGGACTCTGCGGTCTACACTCATCTCCAGGCCAACGGTCACTCTTTCAGGGATGAAGATGTTCACATCCTGGACAGAGAGAAACGATGGTTTGAGAGAGAAGTAAAGGAGGCCATCTTTGTGAAAAGAAATCGTCCATCGTTAAACAGGGGTGGAGGCCTCCGGGTTCAACTGTCCCCCTCTTACAATGCTGTGATTGCTAGTATCACTCAGCCCTCTGTGAACAGTAAACAGCCATCAGTGTGCTAATGATCCATTGTTAGGCTGATGGTCCTTCTTGAGCATGTGATCAGCTGGTTTTGGTTGTCAGCAGCAAAACTGGTTGATCCACTCTGAGACGGTGCTATTTAAGAGACTGAGCTGAATACAGCTCCTCAGACTGAGGAAGTCTCTCGGATGAGAGACGAAACGTTTCTACATTTTTTTGTTGATTTGCTTTGGGTTTTTTTTTGAATGTCCAGAAGACCAGATTTAACTTTTTTAGATTTTTCTACCTGGATTATTGAGCATGCATCAGGATATGACTTGTCCCAACTTTTTTGGGATTTGTTGACGCCATGAAATTTGGAAACAACAGATTTTTCCCTTAAAATGATACAATCTCAGTTTAAACTTTTGATCTGTGATTTGTGTTCTATTCTGAATAAAATATTAGATGTTGGCATCTCCACATCATTGCATTCAGTTTTTAGTCACAATTTGTTTGTTTGTTTAAAATGCTATTCTAAACAACAGAGTTGGAAGATGTCAGAGATTTTACATTAATAGATAAAGTTAAACATTTTAATGTTACAGCACTGACAGGCAGCAGCAGTGTAGAGTTTAGCTACCTGTTAGCTGCTAGCTAGCTTACTTTCCAATCGGAGGCTGTTTCCTTACACAGTTACAGAATGGTAAATTGATGATGGATAACGTTACCACAGCTAATTAACACTTAAATATTGTTTTTATTAACCTTATCTTGCGCTATATCTTGAAATTTAATATCTATAAAAAAAGGTTGAATGAATGAAATTCCGTCAAGTTTACAGACAGGTCTCCCGAGGGAGAATAGACCCGGAAGTACTGATCAACATCGAGTCAGAACGTAAGTTGTCTGACGTCATGTGAAAAGGGTCTATTGTAAAAGACTGCATGTTTGAATGAATAAAGTATAAACAAACCTTTTCTTTCTTCCTCTTCTTCTTGTGAGATTATTTGTGGTTGGAAAACGTCTTTCTTCCTCCATGTTTCTTTTATGATTTGTTCTTTGTTCGACTGCCCCTAGTGGTCTGGAGCACTTCCGTTTTTGTGGAGGGAGTTTGCGGGTGTTTTCCACTGTTTGCTGCGTTTTTTTGTTTGCCGCATGTGGTGCATTTGTGTTTGCATGCGTAGTTTTTTTAGTTTGTGTTTTATTTTTTGTTTGCATATTTTTTTTGTTTGCATTTGATATTTTAGTGTTTGTGTTTGTTTTTTGTTTACATGTTTTTTGTGTGTGCGTGTGTTTTTTGTTTGTGTTTGCATTTTATTTTTTTGTGTTTGTTTTTTGTGTTTGCATTTTGTTTGTGTTTGCGTGTTTTTGAGTTTGCATCATACGTGTTTGCTGCGCGTTTCGCCGTTTGCTGCGCGTTTGTACCCATCGGCCACCGTATTTAACCCCTTCTTCTGCCTGCATTCTGATTTATTCAAACACGGACCCTGCTCTGACACACGTCTGCTTTGAGATCTCACCTGTTTGGTCATCGTCCGTGCGCGTCCGCTGAGTGCAGCGGCTGAATGAACGTCCATTTGGGTGATGTATCACTTCCTGGCAGTATAGTCCCATCTGAAGCTTAACTGAACTTTATTTTACCTCTTTCAAGGCCGGTCAGTTCGTGGTGAAATGGCCGCGTGAAGCTGGTGGATGTATGGTAGGCCATGTTACCATATAAATTGATCGCGGTTGATCCTGACCCAATCAAAAGTCCAACACAGACCTGGCCCGCCCATCCAGCACATTATCATGGCCCGGCCCGCCCCAAAATTGGGTCGGGCTTAGGTTAGAAATGACAGCTCTACAGCAGCGGCTCTCGGTTCTGGTCTGACTTGGTTCCGGACTGACTCGGTTCTGTTTCTGCAGACCTACCCTCCAGGGACGAAGTCCACAATGTTCTAAACTCTTAAACCTACTAATTTTAACAACATACATATATGAAAGGAAAGCTCTGCAGAAAGTGGTGAAGGCTGCACAGAAGACCGTTGGGAGTCAGTCTCCCCACCATCACAGACATCTACACCTCCAGATGCAGGAAGAGGGCCATCTGCATCATGAAGGACCCCACTCACCCAGCACACACACTTTATGCCCCGCTCCCCTCAGGCAGAAGGTTGAGAGGAGCATTAAGTGTAGAACCACTAATCTGAGGAACAACTTCTACCCTGAAGCTGTTAGACTCAAGAATCTCTAACCAGAAAAATCACTGTAATGCCACTTTAACTGATGATATGTCACTTTATCTGTGCTGCTGATTATTCACGAAGCTGATCTCATGCTGCTCTTTATCCCATGATGCTGTATTCATTCATACCCATCTACTCACTACAGACTCATGTTGTTTAATAAACTGTATAGTTTTACATTTTTAGTGTTTGGCGTATATCTTAGAGTCTTTAGCGTACTATTTAGTATTCGTTTAGCGTATATGTTTGTGTATATCTTAGGTCCTGATATATTGTTTCTTTTTATACTTTATATTTTTGCTATTTTTGGGTGTAACTGGGACCTTGAGTACATAATTTCGTTTCACCTCATGTACCACATGTGATGTGAATGACAATAAAGATACTTGAACTTGATATGTAGCTACTAAATTTTACTCACCAGCTCAGCAGAACAGCAGCAGCTCGATTCTGCTTCGACTTGGTTCCATTTCAGTGGGCCTACCCTGCCAGTTCTGGTCAGCTCTCTGGCCCGGGGTAGTGGCAGTGAACTCCAGAGAGAAGCCAGACCTACGGCTGCGCATCCCTGCTCGGAAGTTCTCGTGAGCTGGCTACCAGCTCTCAAATTCGCTGATGAGTCTGGAAGTCTGGTTCTGGTCCGGTTCTGTGTAGCCCTTGAGTGGTGAAGCGCATTTTGGGCTGGGGGTGGGCTGTGGGGGCGAGCAGACCTTCAGATGGCCAGCATGGGACCAAATTGAGTCCAAATCTGGATGAAAAAATGTCCTAGTGGGCTCCAGAGAGAAGCCGGACCTAAGGCGCCGCATACCCATTCGGAAGTCCTTGTGGACCAGCTACCAGCTCTCGGGTTTGCCGATGGGTCTGGGGGTCCGGTTCTGCTCTGGTTCCCAGTGGGTTCCGTGCGTCTTTCTGAATCTGCTGGGCACCAAAGTCACTGTAAAGAACTGAACGTTTTCCAATCAGATCAAAACTTTCCCTCTAGTATTTCAGCAGAAGGAAAAAGGGCTTCTGGGTGGGGAACTGTTGGCTTCTGGGAAATGTAGTCCTTATGAGCAGGAATACAGTATAGGCTTATTGAAAGAAAACTACAAAATGGTGGCACCTGTCCGAAATATTTTATTTTTTGTCAACTTTTTACTGTACAGTATCCTGCACTGTCCCAATCACGTGAGTAATATTAAAGTTGACAATCATGTGTCCAGTACAATTTTTTTCCCCGTGTATCTTATTTTGAAAAACTAAAAGAGTGAGTCCGCAAACGTCGAACCGCAAAGTAGCGAGGGACTACTGTAAGTATGTATGTATGTATGTATGTATGTTTTTAGGCCACCAAATTAAAAATAAAAACTGGTCACATGTTGAGTTGTTTCCATCTCAAGTAGACAATCAAAGTGTGACTTACTCAACAGAGACCACCACCGTGTTGAGCTCATCTGAAACCATGCGGTTGACAGCATCTTGTGATCCCTTTTCTAAGAAAAATGTGTGGAAATGAGACAAGTCTGAGTTATAATAAATAAATAAAAAAAACTGTTGGATGATTACAACTTCAGTCTCAGATTCTAACCCCCATTGGTTGTAAAAAATGTGCCACTTGTACTCACTGCCACTGCCAAGGGCCCATCCACCTCCATGAAAATACATCAGTCCTCGCCTCACATTGCCCTCCCCTCCAGCTGGGGGTTCATAAACTCTCACCGGGATGCCAGCAAAGGTGATGTCATTTACCTTCACTTGGGGAATGACTCCCTCGCCAGACTCAGAGCCCACAAACCTCTTCATGGTGCTCTCCAAGCCCTCTAGTGAGTGCCTGACAGACGTCATGGAATGATCCAGGCCAAGCCAGTGTTTTAAAGAGGCCTGGGGACAGAGAATGAAGGGTGTTTCCATCAGCTTTCCTGTGCTGCAGGAATAAAGCAATAGAATAGAGCAAATAGGAGCTAAGATCAGGGGAAGGAGAACTACCGGTAGATGCTCTCATCTCTTGGTAGGCCTGTCACGATAACAAATGTTGCTGGGCGATTAATTATCTCAGAAATTATTTCGATAAACGATAATATTGTTTGAAATTTGACAATAATTCGTAATTATTGTCAAATTTAAAACAAAATGTTGGTTAATTTGTTTTGGATGTAGTACCTTTTTTGACCACCGGATGGCAGTATAAGACAGTTAGACCCAAAGGATGGATAGTGAGGGAGCGAGCAGTGTGTCTCTTTAAGATAAATGGGAGGGAGGCCCCCTGACGTGACATGGGCTGTCTCTCCTTCCTTTTTTCGGTTCTCAAAATGGCAGACACTTGGTGTAGTTTGAGCGCTTTAGCATAGCATATGTCACACAAAACTTATAATAAAAAATCAGTAAACAAGTTCTCAGCTTATCCTGATGCATGCTCAATAATCCAGGTAGAAAAATCTAAAAAAAAAGTTCAATCTGGTCCTTTGGACATAAAAAAAAAAAAAAAAAAAACACAGCAAAAAAATGTAGATACGTTTCGTCTTTCATCCGAGAGACTTCCTCAGTCTGAGGTGCTGTTTTCAGCTCAGTCTCTTAAATAGCACCTTCTCAGAGTGGATCAACCAGTTTGCTGCTGACAACCAAAACCAGCTGATCACATGCTCAAGAAGGACCATCAGCCTAACGGTGGATCATTAGCACCTGATGGCTGTTTACTATTCACAGGGGGCTGAGTGATACTAGCAATCACAGCATTGTAAGAGGGGGACAGTTGAACCCGGAGGCTCCACCCCTGTTTAATGATGGACGATTTCTTTTCACAAAGATGGCCTCCTTTACTCCTCTCTCAAACCATCGTTCCTCTCTGTCCAGGATGTGAACATCTTCATCCCTGAAAGAGTGACCGTTGGCCTGGAGATGAGTGTAGACCGCAGAACAGGGACACCACCAAGTCATTGGTTCAGGTATGTTGACGACACCTGGGTTAAAATTAAATCTCAGGAAGTCCAACATTTTACTGACCACATCAACTCTATGGATAAATACATCAAGTTCACACGAGAAGATGTAAAAAATGGCAGGTTGGCTTTCTTGGACTGTGAGGTCTCAGTCTCTGATAGAGGACTTTTGCAAACCCACCCACACAGACCAGTATTTGCAGTTTGACTCCCATCACCCTTTGGAGCACAAGTTAGGAGTCATCAGGACTCTGTACCACAGAGCAGACAGTGTCCCCACTAGCTCAGGAGCCAGGCAGAAGGAGAAATCCTACACAAGACAGACTCTAGAGCAATGTGGATATCCTAACTGGGCCTCCCTGAAAGCAGAGAAGAAACCCAAACAGGACTCCAGTCAGCCATCAGGTGAAAAGGAGGAACCCAGACCCAGACCAGTGGTCATTCCATATGTTGAGGGAGTATCAGAGAAACTGAGACGTTTATTTTCTAAACATAACGTCCCAGTGGCTTTTAAACCCCAAAATACATTACGGCAAAGACTGGTTCATCCCAAAGATCCAGTCCCCCGGCACAAACAGAGCAATATTGTGTATGCTGTTCAGTGTCAGGAGGGCTGTGATCAGTCTTACATCAGGGAAACTAAACAGCCACTGGCCAAAAGGATGGCCCAGCACAGAAGATCAACATCATCAGGCCAGGACTCTGCGGTCTACACTCATCTCCAGGCCAGCGGTCACTCTTTCAGGGATGAAGATGTGCACATCCTGGATAGAGAGGAACGATGGTTTGAGAGAGGAGTAAAGGAGGCCATCTTTGTGAAAAGAAATCGTCCATCGTTAAACAGGGGTGGAGGCCTCCGGGTTCAACTGTCCCCCTCTTACAATGCTGTGATTGCTAGTATCACTCAGCCCTCTGTGAACAGTAAACAGCCATCAG
>NC_056518.1:269898-287523 GCF_014905685.2 Nematolebias whitei
GGATCCTTCTCCTACGTAGCCATGATGTTGTGATTGCTGCAGAATGTGGTCTGGCATTATCGTGTTGAAAAATGCAGGGTCTTCCCTGAAAGAGATGACGTCTAGATGGGAGCATATGTTGTTCTAGAACCTGAACATAGTTCTCTGCATTAATGGTGCCTTTCCAGACATGCAAGCTGCCCATGCCACAAGCGCTCATGCAACCCCATACCATCAGTGATGCAGGCTTCTGAACAGAGCGTTGATAACAACTTGGGCTATCCTTGTCCTCTCTGGTCCGGATGACATGGCGTCCCAGTGTTCCATAAAGAACTTCAAATCGTGACTCATCTGACCACAGAACAGTCTTCCATTTTGCCACACTCCATTTTAAATGACCCCTGGCCCAGTGCAAACGTCTGAGCTTGTGGAGCTTGCTTAGAAATGGCTTCCTCTTTGCACTGTAGAGTTTCAGCTGGCAATGGCGGATGGCACGGTGGATTGTGTTCACTGACAATGCTTTCTGGAAGTATTCCTGAGCCCATTCTGTTATTTCCTTGACAGTGGCATTCCTGCTTGAGGTGCAGTGACGTTTAAGGGCCCGGAGATCACGAGCATCCAGTAGAGTTTTACGGCCTTGACCCTTATGCACAGCGATTGTTCCAGATTCTCTGAATCTTTTGATGGTGTTATGCATGGTTGATGATGATAACTTAATAGTTTTTGCTATTGTAATCTGGGTAACACCATTCTGGTATTGCTGCACTATCTTTCTGCGCAACAATGGTGAAATTGGTGATCCTTTTACCATCTTGGCTTCTGAGAGACACTGACACTCTGAGAAGCTCTTTTTATACCCAATCATGTTGTCAATTGACCTAATTAGTGTTAATTGGTCTTCCAGCTGTTCGTTATATGCTCAATGTCCTTTTTCCAGCCACTTATTGCTACTTGTCCCAACTTTTTTGGGATTTGTTGACACTGTGAAATTTTGAATCAACATATTTTTCCTTTAAAATATTACATTTACTCAGATTAAACTTTTGATCTGTCATCTATGTTATATTACAAATAAAATATTGACATTTGCCATCTCCACATCATTGCATTCAGTTTTTATTCACAATTAGTTTAGTGTTCCAACTTTTTTGGAATCTGGTTTGTATGTTGCAGGCATTGATTTGTATCATGCTTTGAACTTTTTCTTAAGCCATGTTGAAATTTAAGAAACTAAAAGGTTATCTCTGGGGATGATGCTGGTATGGATAAGTGGTCTTGAGGATTGATTAAACCTAAATTTAGAAATGTTGATAAAATACGAATTAGTACAATCCCAGTACTAATTGTGATTTTCCTGTTGATGTTGTGTCCTGCCACCTTGAGGCGAATGGAAAAACATACACTGGCAACCAAAGGACTTGAAGGCTGAAAATCAACTTGTTCAGATCAAGATGCCACAGCAGATCTGTTTCCACGCCTCTTGCTAAACTGACTGCTGAAACACAAAGGAACTTTGAGGCAAAAGTGAAGTATGGAAATGAACGTGCTTTCAAATAAAAATGAAGTCCTTCTTCAGTGAAGTGCTGGTACAACAACAAAGATATTTCTTTTTTTGTTTTTGCCACCCATAAGAAACTGAACTGAAGAGCTAAGGCTCTGTCTTCTTCTTTACCATTTCTTTACTTTTCTAAGTTTCAATCCTTTATTTCCTATACACTTCTTGATGTGTATTGATTCTCTTTAAAGTATAGGACTCTGAAGCAAACCATTGATGTCTTTCAACAACTAAGACATAATTTTCAAGTTTGTGTTTCATCCAGTGGTTAATTTGAGCTGGCTCCTGCCGGAACAAGATCCGGGAACTCTCTCATTTTGACCCGTTGTATTCCGGCAACTCTTTACTCGGATTCGGCAACTCCGCCCCTAAAAGTCCAAAGTCATCACACATTTTTATTTTGATTATTTATTAAAAGTACAACAAGAGGAGACGCTGCCTTTAACCCAGCGGACCCAGTCTGTGGAGTGGATGTTCCAGCCGCAGCACGAGCGTTGAACCAGCTGCTCACACGGTCCAGATGGTCACATTTACACACGGAGGTTCTGCGTGGAGTCCTTCTCTCCTCCTCCTCTCCAAATATTGTCCCTACTCAGCAGGACTACGCACTGAAAAACACCCCTTCCCCCCTCTTCTCAAACCTCCGAAACAGAAACGATCATTTATTCAATAAAATAAATAAACGCCCTGTGGACAGTGCATGTTATGCAGCGTCTCCAGACAGCTCTACCCAGCATGCACAACATCAGCAGGTGTCTGAACTCCTGCTACATTTTAGACATAATAAATTTTTTAAAAGAATTAAAAATACAAAGAGAGAAATGTTTTATGTGTTATTCACATTATACGTAACGTTCAAAACAACGGCGCTAATTTGTCAAAAAGACCAACAGCGATCAAAATGTCAAAAAGAAAGCCCAATTTACTTTAATTTTTTAAAAATGGATGGATTGATGGATTGTCCAACATCTGAGAATTGAAGCCTTCAGGTGCTTCAAACGGTGCCATGAGACTGGAGCAGGAGCAACAACCAGGACTGAATTCAGTGGAGAAGAGTTCAGCTCAGAACCGTGACGTGAGGAGAGGGAGGAAGGGGGTTTAGGACACCTGACAGAATCGGAGCTGCTGCACACAACCCGCTGTTCCTCTCCAAAATAGTAATTTTATTAAGTGTCTACAAATGTACCATACCATATCAAACCATTTTATTTATAACACTTAAAACAGCTACAAGGCCAACCAAAGTACTGTACAGACAGAACAATAGACAACACACGAAGCAATATACAAAATGAAGTAAATCAAAAATATGGACATAAAAACTATGCAAATAATAAATATGACGACAAACCAGTGTGGAGCGTACAGGTTCAAAACACAGATCCTATGGTGTTGAAAACTACTGAATAGTAGTGAGTTTTTAAACGGGATTTGAAAACTGAGAGGGAGGGGGATAGTCTGACAAGCAGAGGTAACTCGTTCCAAAGTCTTGGTCCTACTACAGAGAAGGCCCTGTCACCTCTGCGCTTAAGACGAGTTTCTGGAACTGTGAGGAGCAATTGGTCCGCTGACCTCAGGGAACGTGGTGGGACATACGGTTGTAGCAGATCGGAGAGAGTTGGGGGGGGGACTGTTCAGCAATTTGTAGACATACAGGAGTATTTTGAACTAGATTCTAAGGTGAAACGGTAGCCAGTGCAGTGAGGCCAAAACTGGTGTAATGTGCTCTCTTTTGCCTGTACTGGTTAAAAATCGGGCTGCTGCATTCTGGACCAGTTGTAGTCGTGCAATGGAGGTCTGACTGATACCAAACAGGTGTGAATTGCAGTAATCAAGCCTAGATGTAATGAATGCATGTATTACTGTCTCCAGGTTATTTTTGGACAATATGGGCTTCAGTTTAGACAGCCGCCTCAGTTGGAAGAAGCATGATTTAACAATCATGTTTACCCATGGACCCCTGCGGAACCCCCCATTTAAGCTCTGTCGCTGCAGAACTAAAATCCTTGATGGAGACACAAAAGGATCTGTCAGCGAGGTAGGATCTGAACCAACTGAGGGCTGACCCTGTGGTGCCCACCCACTGCTCCAACCTAGCAATGAGGATCTCATGGTCGATGGTGTCAAAGGCGGCTGTGAGGTCCAACAGGACAAGCAGCACAGAATCACCAGTATCAGTGGATCTGAAGATGTCATTAAAAACCTTCAATAGGGCAGTTTCAGTGCTATGGAGAGGTTTAAATCCAGATTGGAAAAGCTCTAAGATGGCGTGATCCTTCAGGAAGCGCTTCAACTGGGACTCAACTATTTTCTCCAGTATTTTAGAAACAAATGGGAGTCTGGAGACAGGCCGGAAGTTGGAAACGACTGATGGGTCAAGGTTTTTTTTTTTCAGGAGAGGCTGGACAGCAGCATGTTTAAAGGTTTTTGGCACCACGCCAGTGGATAAACTACTGTTTACTATAGTAAGAATGGATGGACCTAAAGTAGGAAAAACCTCCTTTGGTAGTCAAGGGGAGACCACATCAAAGGGGGATCCAGAAGGTTTCAAGCTGCACAAGACCTGTTCTAGAGAAGACAGAGTGATGGGTTCAAAATGGTCAAATAGAGCTACAGATTGAGGTGGGATGGATGGATCATGAGTTGGGTGGTCGCAATTTTTTTTTCCCAGTGTAGGTAAATGTTGATGTATAACAACCCGTTAAAATATAACAAAATGCAGGAAATGGCATCTCTGTTATTCAAAATTTTCTGTGAGGGAACCTCCGTCCCCCATCCCATGCAACAACCCCACCCCCCTCGGCCTGTCCTCTGTTCCGGCATTAATTTGCTTACAAATTAAGCCCTGGTTTCATCATATGCTATGTCTTAGGGCTGGGCCATATTGTATCGTTCACAATAATATACCAGTAAAAAAAAGCTTGCTCGGGAAAATAAATTATATATTGATATACTAATTTTATGACGTAAATACTTCATTGTTTCCCCTACCATTAAACCTGTGGGGCGCCATGTCCCGTTAACAGAACCAAGCATGCCAAACTACCAAACCAAACTGTGCACCCCCCCCCCCCACGACCCTGTCAGTACTGGCGTAATGCTAATTAGCAGCGCGCAATACTAGCTAGCTTAAAAAACTAAAAACAAACAACGTGCAGCTCTGCTCTCTCCCTCCTCCCCACCCTGCTCTAAACTTCACCACTTGCTCTTGACGAGATTGGATGCTTCCCTCCCTCTCCGCTTTGCTTTGCTGCTCTGTCTGTCTGTGAAATTGCTGTGAGACTCTCTTGCATTTCTTCCGAACCATAATTATGGACTGTTTTGACCAGTTGGTCCCTCAACTCAATTTACAACATTTCTTTGAAGAGAAGACAGGCTTTAGCCGATTTGCCCTGTTGGCACGCACGCAGCTGGATATCTCATCGACCGGAAGACTTGATGATGTGTCTATCTCTGCTGCCATCTGTGGATTTTAAGGACGCATATTTAATTGGATTTTCGATAACTGGTTCCTGCTATTTTGGATTCAGCTGGTACTGGTTTTATCTACAATCAAGGAAGTCGTCGGCAGCAAATTTGGACCCGATCATGCTGCATGCCTTTTTGATGTCTTGGTTCGTGTCTCGTGTTCCCAAACTCAAATGCTTTGGGCTGAATGGATCAGATCTTGGGAATTTTACTCAGTCACGTTCCATCGGTGTGGCTAGGGCTGGATGATATGGCCAAAACTTTTATCACGATATATTTCTTAATTTCGGTCGATAAGGATGTAATTCGATATTGATATAAACAATATAAAAGCCTCAGAAAAACTACAAACTATACAAATAAATTTATGTTCACCTTTTATTTGTATTTAGCCTTCAAAAAAAGTTGAAATCACTGTCAAATAAACATAAAATTCTCAACTTTGTCAATATTAATAGTTTTAATTTTAAACAACAACTTTGAAATTGACAGCATTTAAATCATTGTTAATGAAATAAAATTTTTGGGTGTCGTTATTGATGAGAAGCTGACATGGAAATCTCATGTAAAATACTTAAAAATAACAATCAATTGCATTACTGTATAAAATAAAATAGTTTTTGAATGACAAAGCTTTGTATATATTGTATAATGTAATAATTGTTCCATATTAATCTATTGTAATGAAGTTTGGGGAAAAGCATGCAAAACAATTACAAATCCTATTTTTATTTTTACAAAAAAGAGCTATAAGATTTATTAGTAGTATGAAGTGCTATGGTCACCCAACAAATATATTATTTCATCAATTGAAATTATTAAAATGTTACGATTTGGTTGAATATAGTATTTTACAAGTCGTGTATAAAGCTCAAAAATATTAGCCCCAAATATTCAATTAAAATTTGTAAAAATAACCTTAAGGGAATGTAAATGTTTGTAAAACCTCCATTTAGAACTAGTGTGAAGGAGCTGTGTTGTAGTTCAGGGAATAGGATTATGGAATTGCCTTGATATCACCATAAACATTTCTAAAACAATTTATATGTTTAAAAAGATGATAGTTAAAGTTGTTGGGAAAGTATAGAACCAGGTGAAGGATACCTGAAGTTTTTTTTTCAGTTTGGAGATTGTTCAAGTCAAGGTTGTTGTTTGTTTGTAGTTATTTGTATTTTTTAAATAAGGGGCAGATAATAATTATTTTCTTCTTTCTGCAACCTTTTCATTCAATGTTTTTTTTTCTTTCTTTCTAATGAATTTGTTTTATTTTAAATGAATGAATAAATGATAAAAAAAAAAAAAAAAAACATGCATCGCTGGGGGTGTTTCAGGGACATGTTGGCTCAAACTTTATTGTGCTTCATCTTGTGACTCATCATATTCTGTCAAGTGGAACAAGTTAGATGTTCCAACCGCTAGTTAGAACGACTCTCCGTCCCATTTTAAAGACGAACCACTTCCAAACCAGCAAATTAGTCTTTCCTCTCTTATCAGTGATGTCATCTGCTTTCTCTTTGCTTGTGAAAGCTTGCTCAGTCACATTCTGACGATCATGGCACTCATTTTGAAGAGAAAACTTAACGCGCGTTAGAGATTAGCCTAGCTTAGCCTGCTACCACTAACGCCTGGACTTGAGCTCTGCGTAACATTACGTCACCACGCACTTACGTAGTTGTGTCGCACTTTTTTCTGTCCGGGTTGAAACTCAAGTGGCCGCTTCAATCCGAACAGAAAAAGAAATGCGTCAGTGAAACGCTGTAATCCTATCGAAATATCGAAAATGTGCTTAAAACTCATAACATCGTTATCGAATAAAAGTATATCGCGAGATATATCGATATCGAATTATTGTCTAGCTCTAGGTGTGGCCATGTTATTTTGGACATTTTGGAACCGAGTTGACCAACACAGACTCAAGGTAGATGTCATTAAGTTCTGCCTGTCCCCAAAACAACTGTGTGTTTGTCTAAGTTGGCTCCCTTGGCTGGCCTTGAAGGCCATCTTATCTGAATTCGCCTGGAGAAAATGTGATCTGACGCTCACCACCCCCTCCCTGAGAAATTTCCAACAGATAACCAGATGAAACCAGCTGAATAAACTTTGTGTCATCATTTCAGGACTCTTGGATTCTCATAGATGTTATCCTTGGCCATTCCTCGACATCCCTCGAGAATGTTTATGGATCTCACCGGAGGACATTGACTGATTAGTGACCTCGAGAGCATCTATAAGCGTTGTTGACCGCTCTCGTCTCCGATTGCAGAATGTCTACGTAAATATGTGCTTGTTTGTGCGAGGTGTTTTTTTAATATTAGAGGGGTTTTTTCTCAGGCAAGAAAAAAAAGTCTGATAGGAATTTTTTCGCCTCTAACTCCAACATGTGTCCAGTTAACCACTGTTTTTGTCTGTCCAAACAGGTCTCACTTGTAAATGAGTCTTCGAGGCTCAATGTGATTTATCTGTTTAAATAAAGGTTGAATGAATGAATGAAAAAACTGCCAGTACAAACACGCACAGCCATGGACCAAGAAAAGAGGCAGGTAATCAAAGACAGAGCAGTCAGAGAAATTTAATCATTCCTGCATAGAGGAAGCTGAAACCAACAAGCTTCAGGGTCAGCTGAAGACACCTTGTCACAAGTTTTGGAAGTTACTGTATAGCTCATTTAAAGGCAACATATTTTTTGTTGTATGTTACATTTATGCTCAACAGATCTTAAGCTTAATTTTATTTGGTTATTTTGGGAAACTGCACCTGCACTTTAGTTTTTGTGGTAGATTTTGTGGATCTATATTTTGTAGACTTTTTCAATCTAAATAACAGAAGGATAATTTTTGTTTTTTAGTTTTATACTTTGAGACTGAATACTTTACTAAATAAAGTAATTTCAGTAAAATTAACCCTTCTTGGTTTTTATTTTTATATAATACTGCAAACAACATGTTAATTTTGTCAAATGAATAACTATGATTTCTGGGGGGGGGGTTATATCACGAAATTTATCGTTATAGTCAGAATGCTCTGAAATATCACAATATTATATTTGAGCCATATGCCCACCCCTATTACATCTTTATTTGTTTTATATCTTATGTTATATTTGCTTTTACCAATTAGGCTTTTCTGATTTGGGGTAATTTGGTTATAACTCTTATTCATAATGCACCCAATTCATATTTCCTCATAATGGTTTTCACAGAATATCCATAGGAACTCATTAGTTATTTTTAATCCAATAATTTTCAGGTAACCAGTGTTCTGACATTTTTCATTTCTGTGTTTATGTATCAATTACAAGGAGTTGAACAGACTTTTATTTGGCTGATACCCTTGCTTCATGCCTTAGGAATAAAATGGCAGAAGCTAGTATGAGGGTTCTAGTTCTGAGGAGACATTTTTCTGTAAATGACAGCAACAGGTTTTTTTGGCTCCTCGGGAAGCAGTGGCAGCGATCCAATGAAATGACAGTGATCATATTTTGGTAAGAGCTTAAGTTTTAACTGTTATAACACCACTGTTTTACGTTATCATTTAATCAAAATGTACAGCACAATATAAAAGGTTAATTTAATCTCACACTCATAATCTCACAGTCACATATTTATAGTATGTATCACTAAATATATCAGAAAATTTGGTAACATTGGTCTATTTGAAGAATTTCTTAAACGGAGGATTGTAGAATTTAAGAAAGTTGATCAATTGTACAATCTATTTCATAGCAGGGCCCCAGCAAATATGTAGTGATAAATGGTTTTGAAACGTAGAATGACCTGCAGAGAATGTGCTCAACAGAACTTGTTCAAAAGGTTTGAGAACGTCCCATCTGGGGGGATTCTTATTTGGGTTTGTATGCTGTTCAGTCTCCAACATTGTTTGTACAATAAAACCCCAACTTTGCTGTCAGTCAGAACCAAGGTGTCACAGTTTTATTTAATGATCCCGGTATCGATGTAGTAATTTGATCCTACAGAGCGAGTCTACGATAAACGAACCGCAAAGTAGCAAGGGACTACTGTGTGTATTTACATGTATGTATGTACAACACCAAAAACATCAAGATTAATTTGCATTCCATGTTCATTTTCAGTCCAAAAAAATCTTGCAATACTTATCTCAAAAACTAAACATTTATTCCAATCCCTCAGCGACAGGGGACATTGGTGTACTGCTTGTTTATGGATCCATGTTATATGTAATCTTAAGTGGCTGGAGCAGGCTGTTTTTATTCTTTAAACAAAGTGTAATTTTTTTTTTGTTTTAAGTCAACATTTTAGATCTCTGTATGTCTAGGTATCGTCTGTATCCTGAGGTTCTTTTTCCAGTGCCATATTTAGATTGCCTCGCTGCTGCCAAGCACTTCCTATCTCCAGCAGTTCTGGAGAAGTATTTGATTGACCCTGATCGTGTAGCTGTGGCAGGAGATAGCGCCGGAGGGAATCTGGCAGCTGCAGTAGCTCAGGCGGTACGTGCAGAAACCATCTCAAGTTCAACTAGAAGTTCAGCTGCAAAGTTTTTTGTGTTTCCGTGTTTTCCCAGATTTCTGTTGACGAGAGCATGGCTGTAAAATTCAGTGTCCAAGCTTTGATCTACCCAGCGCTGCAGGCTCTGGATTTCAACACGCCTTCCTACATGCAGAACCAACACATGCCCATTCTCCGCCGGCACACCATGGTGCAGTTCTGGCTTCAGTACCTGGGCGCTGACCTCTCTCTGCTTCCGCAGCTCATAGTGAACAACCACAGCACGTCCCAACACTCAGGCATCCCTCCTGAGCTGAGATCAAGGATAGACTGGAGTGCCCTCCTTCCTCAGAAGTTCAAGAAAAACTACAAGCCCATCATGGTGGAGAAAGGATCACAAGAGATTCTGAAGAAGGTGCCAGGGTTTCTGGATGTGCGGGCGGCACCTCTTTTAGCTGGTCCAGAGGTGTTGGCTAAATGTCCACGTGCATACATCCTAACATGTGAGTTTGATGTACTGAGGGATGATGGGCTGATGTATGCTCAGCGCCTACAGGATGCAGGACTTTCAGTCACTAATGAGCATTATGAGGAGGGCTTTCATGGATCTTTCAGTTTCATATTCTGGCCAACAGACTTTGCTGTTGGAAAGAAATCAGTCAGGGCTTATATTAACTGGCTGCAGAAAAACTTGTAAGGGTTTGTGCTAAGAACTGGGTGCATGTTGGAACTTATCCTCAACACATGAAACGTTGATGTATAAAATAACACATCCTCCAATACATTCATAAAAAACGTTCAGTCTGAGCTCAGGGGCTTATGTACTCGGACTCCCACCCTCAGCACACGCCATCTCAACTTTGCCCAATGTTTAGAATTTACGAAAGTCTCGCCACAATTAATGAATTTTAAAAGACATTAAAATTAAAATGGCTGCACAGTGGCTGAGTTGGTAGAGCTGTTGCCTCTCAGCGAGAAGGTTGCCAATTTAAAAACCGGCTGGACGCCTTTCTGGGTGGAGTTTGCATGTTCTCTTTGTGCATGTATGGATTTCTTCGGGTACTCAAGTTTCCTCCCACAGACCAAAAAACATGCATGTTAATCTGATTGGTAACTCTAAATTGTCTCTAGGTGTGAATGAGAAGGTGAATGGTTGTTTGTCTCGTTTGTCTCTGTGTCCTTGTGATGGACTGGAGACCTGTCCAGGTGTCCCCCGCCCCTCGCACAGTGACTGCTGCATATGGACACCAGTGACCCTCATGACCTGAAAAGAAAGAAGCGGATAAAGATGATGGATGAATTAAACTTTTAATGGCAAGTATTTCAGGCAGTACATAAACAGTTGTCCCTCCTGTATCGCGGGGGATCCGTACCCAGAAGACCCTCGATAAGTGAAAAATCGCTAAGTAGGAATTGTAGTACAAATAGTAAGTAGTAGTTTATATATACAAACCGGATTCCAAAAAAGTTGGGACACTAAACAAATAGTGAATAAAAAATGAATGCAATGATGTGGAGGTGCCAACATCTAATATTTTATTCAGAATAAAACACAAATCACTTATCAAAAGTTTAAACTGAGAGAATGTTTCATTTTAAGGGAAAAATCTGTTGTTTCCAAATTTCATGGCGTCAACAAATCCCAAAAAAGTTGGGACAAGTCAATTTTTACCACTGTGTGGCATCCCCCCTTCTTCTTACAACACTCAACAGATGTCTGGGGACAGAGGAGACCAGTTTCTCCAGTTTAGAAATAGGAATGCTCTCCCATTCATGTCTAATACAGGCCTCTAACTGTTCAATCGTCTTGGGCCTGCTTTGTCGCACCTTCCTCTTTATGATGCACCAAATGTTCTCTATAGGTGAAAGATCTGGACTGCAGGCTGGCCATTTCAGTACCCGGATCCTTCTCCTACGTAGCCATGATGTTGTGATTGCTGCAGAATGTGGTCTGGCATTATCGTGTTGAAAAATGCAGGGTCTTCCCTGAAAGAGATGACATCTAGATGGGAGCAAATGTTGTTCTAGAACCTGAACATAGTTCTCTGCATTAATGGTGCCTTTCCAGACATGCAAGCTGCCCATGCCACAAGCGCTCATGCAACCCCATACCATCAGTGATGCAGGCTTCTGAACGGAGTGTTGATAACAACTTGGGCTATCCTTGTCCTCTCTGGTCCGGATGACATAGCGTCCCAGTGTTCCATAAAGAACTTCAAATTGTGACTCATCTGACCACAGAACAGTCTTCCATTTTGCCACACTCCATTTTAAATGACCCCTGGCCCAGTGCAAACGTCTGAGCTTGTGGAGCTTGCTTAGAAATGGCTTCCTCTTTGCACTGTAGAGTTTCAGCTGGCAACGGCGGATGGCACGGTGGATTGTGTTCACTGACAATACTTTCTGGAAGTATTCATGAGCCCATTCTGTTATTTCCTTGACAGTGGCATTCCTGCTTGAGGTGCAGTGACGTTTAAGGGCCCGGAGATCACGAGCATCCAGTAGAGTTTTACGGCCTTGACCCTTACGCAAAGCGATTGTTCCAGATTCTCTGAATCTTTTGATGATGTTATGCACGGTTGATGATGATAACTTAAAAGTCTTTGCTATTTTATGCTGGGTAACAACATTCTGGTATTGCTGCACTATCTTTCTGCGCAACAATGGTTGAATTGGTGACCCTTACCATCTTGGCTTCTGAGAGACACTGACACTCTGAGAAGCTCTTTTTATACCCAATCATGTTGTCAATTGACCTAATTAGTGTTAATTGGTCTTCCAGCTGTTCGTTATATGCTCAATTTCCTTTTGCCAGCCACTTATTGCTACTTGTCCCAACTTTTTTGGGATTCGTTGACACTGTGAAATTTTGAATCAACGTTTTTTCCTTTAAAATGTTACATTTACTCAAATTAAACTTTTGATCTGTCATCTATGTTATATTACGAATAAAATATTTACATTTGCCATCTCCACATCGTTGCATTCAGTTTTTATTTACAATTTGTTTAGTGTCCCAACTTTTTTGGAATCCGGTTTGTGTGTATATATATATATATATATATATATATATATATATATATATATATATCAGTACATCAGTAGTTTATGTGATAATAAATGTAACAATACAGGTTACTAAAATTTCAAAGAGTTGAATTCAAGGGTAAAACAATCAAATATCTGCATCAAATTTTTGTTACTTTAATTTTAATATCTCTTATACTTCAGAAACTGATGAGACTGTTTGACCGTCCCAATTCACAGCCGCTGACTTCCGGTCTACGTGGTCTTTGAAGGACCCGGCCTACGTCGACCGGGTAGGTCGTGTCCTTCGAAAGATGCGGCCGCTGAATTGGGACACAGCTTGGTTTACTTGTATCGATCAGTTTAATCAGCTTGAACTCAGCTGAGCAAAAAAAAAAATAAATACTACAAACTTTGTGCTAACAGATCTATTATTCAGCTGCTTTTGCTGCAACAAACAGAAGCAATCAATTTCACATTAATTTTTTTAACTGAATTTACCTTTTCTGAATAAAATTTTTAAAAGGTTAGAAGCTCCATCTACATTTTGTGGCAGTTTATTTTAATTTTACACCAAGTTCTTTTGTTATTTTACAATGTTCAAAACTAAACGTTCTGCAGATGTTTGTTTTTTTCACAAGCTTGAGCTGTGCATTTAGCTAATCAATAAATGTTTGGATTCTGATTCCCAAACCAGAAAGTGACCTGAAAAACTGATTAGGACTCTTGTTGTGTCTCGTCAGGAAAGCCTTTCAAGGCTAAATAATTTGGCTTCAAAATGCTTTTTTTTTTCGCCCTTGTGTCTGCAAACAAAATATTTGTGTTGAGTTTTCTCCACAGTTTGAACTGCTGGTTCAACTCTGAACAGAACAAATATGATTTTGGTGACTGCAAAGCACATGTATACATATAACATGAACCCTGTTTAGACTATGTCTTTAGACTATGGGGCGGCTGTGGCTGAGTGGTTAGAGCAGTCGTCCTCCAATGCAAGAGTTGGGGGTTCGAATCCATCAGCAGTCACATGCCGAAGTGTCCATGGGCAAGAGACTCAACCCCTCATCGCCTCCGATATGTGTCCCATTGGTGTATGAATGTGATCTAAAGCTCTGATTAGTCTCTTTAGAATGATTTGTTCAATTAGCTTTGTAGAGATCTAGTATAGAGCTGTATGAATGGGTAAATGAGGCACAGATTGTTGTAAAGAGCTTTGAGTATCTTGAAATAAGATAGAAAGGCGCTATATAAGTACAGTCCATTTACCATTCACTATGTGTATTTCACCTACCCATGAAACTATCCTGACTCCCAAGCATCACACAGTCCTTACTCTGAGCAGTGCATTAACAGCAAACAGGTCAAAAGAACCATGGCTGCCTTTGGCAATGGGCAGAATAAGTTTCTTAAAAACAACTTATTGTTTTTGTTAGAAAGCCACAACCTCAAGCCTCTTTGACCAGTGTTGACTGTTGATCAAAACCCAACCAGTAATTTCCCCTGTTCTTGATCCAGACAGTTCTGGGAGGTCCAAGGTCTGCTTCCACCTACTGTACTTGACTCGGACCTGAAAAAGCGTGCAACCCTCGCAGGCCCTCTAGGATTTTAAACTGTATAGACCTGGTCAGCCAAATATTACTAGCTATCCAAACTGCTAAACAGAATGAATGCAGAAACTCCACAGACTAAGGGATGACATCTTGTAGAATTTACTGACATCTATTTTTTTGTGAAACTAACAAGATAAGCATAGAAATACATATAAGTATATCATTGCTGCAATAACAATGTCAAAATCACCACATACACCATTTTCATACACAGACAGGTGTTCTTTCAGCTAATTTAGTAAGAAACGGCTTCAAATGTGAAAATGCATAATTTTTCTCCAAATTAATGTCAGCGGTCGGTAACTACTCTCATGTGATTAATTCAACTTATAATACTCAGATGATACTTTAGCAGGCAAGAAAACAACAGGCAGGGCTGAGGAGCTGCCATGTAGCTGCAACTGTGCTGTGCTTTTACATCTACTGATTTTTTGGTAACTAACCAAGAATGACCACTAGATGGCATAGTTCAACAAAAAAAACAAGACCACAGCAAAACAGTGAACATAGTATAAACTGTGCTCTGCCTCGGTGGGAAGAGGTCAGGAAGCTGTCGACTTGTCGATAGGTTGGACTGATGAACACCCAGACAACCCTCCCTCCTGTCGAAGCAGTTGACACGGAAGGACCCTGCACATTCCTCTGACTCCCCTTCAGAGGGCTTTTAGCAGCAGACATGTGTGTGTGTGGGGGGGGTCACCTTGACCTTTAGATTGCCTCTTCACGTGTCTTATGGTACCAAATAAAGAACCCAGAAGAAAAAAATGAAAAATAACTTACCAGAACTCAGGAATCACCCAGGAGCTGCTGTTTCAGTTTTGTATGCCCAGGCAAAAATTGTATTAAAAGTGAAAGGTATAAATTTTTTTAAAAAAAAGGTGTATACTTAAAAACTTACATTCAGTGTAGGCTATATAAAAATCAAAAGTGTAACATAGTCTACAACTACGTCCTCGCATAACTATTACCTCTGTGTCTCTTAACACCTTAAAAATTTTAAAAGACAAAAAAGAAGAAATGCATCTACTATAAATGCTGGTCCTCTAACACCAACACCCCCCCCCCCCCCCCCCAACCAAAATGACCCAAGGGCAACAGGAGGTAATCTGCAGTCCAAGCTCAAAAGCAACAAGCTCCTTCTTTCGGCTTTCCCTCTTCAGAGGTCGCCACAGCAAGTCATCCTCCTCCATCTCACTCTGTCCTCTGCATCCTCTATCTTCACTCCAACTACCTCCTTGTCCTCTCTAACTGCATTCATAGATCTTCTCTGACTGTCTTTTTCCTAGCAGCTGCATTTCTAACATCCTTCTACCAATATGTGCACTGTCCCTCTGCAGTTTTCGACATGACGCTTAAAAGAAAGATGTGAATCGACCAAGATACCCAAGTATTTTTAAGAATCGACAAACTCAACAGGCACACCATTCAAAGATAAAATGAAAGGAAGGACTGCTAGTACAGAGTTCCTGTTTGAAAACAGCATCCCTTTGGTTTTATCAGCATTTAGGACAAGTTTGAGATGGAGCATATCTGACTGGATGATGTCAAATGCAGACTGTAAAAGCTGGAAAACCTTAGCAACTGTTTTAGCTCAACAATAAACAACTGTGTCGTCGGTATAGAAATGTAAGGATGCATCAGGTATGATCCGACCTACATTAGTTATGTAGATTGTGAAAAGGGTGGGTCCTAAGACTGCACCTTGTGCCACACCATTGTTAATAGTTAGCTGGAGAAGTACCATTATGTTGAACACATTGCCTTCAATCTGAGAGATCATTAGAGAAACAACCAATGATGTGATCTGAGAAATCAATTTCTGAGTGCTTATGATATAAGATGTCATGGTCACCAGTGTCAAAAGCTTTAGACAGGTCTAAGTAAAGTACAGCACAATAATCCTTAGCATCTAATGCTTCAATGACATTGTTAAAAACCTTCAGCGAAGCAGTCATTGTGTGTGTGTGTAGTTTCCTGAAACCTGATTGATGGGGAGGTAAGATGTTAAAAACATCCAAATACTTCTTGCTTTGAGTGTTTATCATTTTTCTAAAACCTTAAGAATACAGAATTTAGAGATTGGTCGATAGTTTTTTCAATAAGGTGGGGTCTCCTCGCTTCAGTAAAAGTAGTACAAAAGCTGTTTTTAAGCGTTTGGAAAGGTATTTTGGCTTATGGATAGATTTTTTTTTTTCCTTGTCCTGTTCGGCATTGAGATACTCAGAATTATTGTCTGAGTGTCAAAGTGATGCCCAACAGATTTACTTTCACAAGCAGAGCATTATGGCTGGCCTTAATGCTCCACTTGATATATAAATAAAACTTTATTAGAATATGCTTTGGGTTTGTTTCAGATGTAATGGACACGAGGATTAAAAAGCAAAGAAGAAAACAAAGCAGAAAAGTGGGAGATGGGTTAAAAGGAAAAGAAGGAGTTGGGAATAGAGGAGAGAAAGAGGTATAAAGAGAACACAAATCAGCATCATTGAAGTCTGCCTGTAGACCTGTGGAAAGAAAAAAAAAGACAAAACAGAGAAATCACAACAACAAACAACATATATAATGATACTTATAACATCATTAGAAAGTATTTTATACAGTACATGGTAATACAAGATGTATTTAGTGGCCACCACAACCCATCTGAGTGTGTATCTGATAAACACCTGAATCTGAACACCGGTGTGAGCATGCTTGTCACTATAAGGTTTTTCCATAAAAATGTTCAATAGTGGATGTGGGGACCCACAGACCCATCCCCACAGGACATGATGTTAACACAGGGAAGACACACAGTGGTCCCCAAGCCCGGAGCTCCGGGAGTACCCCAACAGGGACACCTGCACCCCCCAGAGAGAGAAGTAAAGGGAAGTCCTGGGCAATCCCCAGCAACCACAATGCAGAAACCCCAGGAGGCTGCAACGACGAGTCCACAGGCCCCGCTGGCAACCCGCCCCTCCAGAGTAGATCCGGCCATGGACACAGAGACCTGAGTCCCGAGGTCATACCATCCCCCAACAGAGGCCTGACAGAGCCAGGGCACCCAGGCCCCAGAAGGCAACCACCAGGGCGGGCCGGCACACACCCCACCACCCAGCCCCAGATGCCAAGAACCGCCAATGCACCGGCAGCAGGGGGGGCCCACCACCGGAGGGGAGCGCAACAGGGGGAAGTAGATCCCACATTAAATGGGGGTCCCAAATTGATCCAAGAGAGGGGACCACCTAAAACCCAACCCGAGACATAAACAGGCACACACAGACAGCCCAACAGAGCCTCTGTTGGGCCGTCCATGTGCCCCACCTACCCGACAGCAACTGCAAGCAGACCCCAGGCCGGAGGCCAGATCAGAAGGGAGTAGCAGCTGAGGAAGGCCAGGCCAGTGCAACAAGGACCAGTCACCCAACAAAATCTGAACAACCCAGGGAGAACTGGAGCACTGGCCCCGCCCCCAATCGCCCCCCAAGGCCCAACGCCCACCCACAGCCCAGACCCCAACCAGGCAGCCTATCCCCCCTCCCTGCCC
>NC_056518.1:290523-300443 GCF_014905685.2 Nematolebias whitei
GAAGAGTAGCACTGGACTGCAGCCTTTTGTAGTAGGAGAGCCTCCTCCGTCTGATGGCCATCAGGTGTGATTAATTAGCAGCCATCTTGGAGGAGGAGCTGCAGGCAGTGGTACTCTTACAGTGGTATGGGAACTGCACCAGTCAGAGCCGGAAAGCTCCACAGAGGGTGGTGCAAACAGCAGAGGACATCACTGGTAGCAGTCTCCACACCATCCAGGACCTCTACCACAGCCGATGTCTGCGTAAAGCACGCAGCATCATTAAGGATCACACCCACCCAGCGCAAGGACTCTTCCATCTACTACCCTCGGGCAGACGATACAGGAGTCTGTTATCACGTACAAAAAGACTAAAAAACAGTTATTATCCACAAGCGGTCAAATTACTGAACTCTTGATAATAAACTCTTAATAAACCCACATCTGTGACACCTAATACTGTATGTTTATTGTTGCTGCACTGTGTGGCTGAATCAAGTATGTATCTACCTTAAAATCATAATTCTTCTCAATGTTACTCACTACCTGTGCAATAACCTCTCACACAACCTGTGTAGTTTATTAGTTATGTGCAATATATATCATGTGCATTTAACTTATATTACTACCTTGAAATACTTATTCATACAAATTCATCCTACTTGCACCGTTGTATTCTACCATGTTTTCGTTTACTATTTTTTCTTTTGGACCTTGTAAATATTGTATTTACTTTTTCACTTTTTTGTACTTTATTTGGTACTCTTATTGAATGCTTTAGTATTTCTTCTATGCTCTTTGTTTTAGCGAGCCAAATCGGTTCTTCTCATCCTGAACATTTTATTGTACTGTTAACCTGCATATGACAAATAAACATAACTTGAAAATGAACTAAGCATTAACCTTTAATTTAACCATTATGCATACAATGTAATTATGACAGAAAATGGAGAATTTATCTGCAGTTACTTACATACAGATGAACCTCTGGTAGTTACTTTCTGTTTATTCATTCAACCTTTATTTAGACAGGTAATCCCATTGAGCCTCGAGGACTCATTTACAAGAGAGACCTGATTTCAACAAAGAAAGATGACAACAATGGACGTCAGAGTCAGAGATTCTTTATTGTCATTCGCACCTCATGTGGTACATGTGGTGGAGTGAAATTATGTACACAGGGTCCCAGTTACATCCAACAATAAAATGTATAAGAAAAACAGTAATAACATCTAAGATATGAACTAAGAAAAACATCAACTAAATATACACTAAGCACTCATAACATAAAAACATTGAACATCAGCACAAACATGAACATGAGTCTGTGTGAGCGGATGTGCACGCATGAACACATCAACATTTAAACAGATCAGCAGCAACATGATGTGGTTTTTCACAGTGATTATTCTAGTTAGAGATTCATGAGTCTAACAGCCTCAGGGTACAAGCTGTTCCTCAGTCTAGTGGTTCTACACTTAAAGCTCCTCAACCTCCTTCCTGAGGGGAGTGGGGCAAAAAGTGTGTGTGCTGGGTGAGTGAGGTCCTTCATGATGCAGGTAGCCCTCTTCCTGCATCTAGAGGTGTAGATGTATGTGATGGTGGGGAGGCTGACTCTGACAGTCTTCTGTGCAGCCTTCAGCACTCTCTGCAAAGCTTTTCTTTCTGCAGCTGTGCAGCCTCCATGCCACACGTTGATGCTGGAGCACAGGATGCTCTCCACTGCACACCTGTAGAAGGAGGTGAGGACTGAGCTTCCAGACCAGCTCGTCTCAGCCGTCTGAGGAAGTAGAGTCTCTGGTGAGCTTTCTTGATCAGGCTGGTGGTCTTGTTGCTCCTGCTGAGGTTGTCATTCATGTGTACACCCAAGTACTTGTATCTGGAGACCACTTCCACTGCAGATCCTCTTATGTTCAGGGGGGTGTAGATGTTTTTGTTCCTTCTGAAGTCCACAATCATCTCCTTTCTCTTCTTCACATTGATGTGAAGGTTATTCTCTTTGCACCAGCTCTCCAGGTGTTCCACCTCTTGCCTGTAGCTGGGCTCATCATTGTTTGTGATGCATCCCACCACCGCTGTATCATTTGCAAACTTTACAATGTGACAGCCTGGATGGGTAGCTGCACAATCATATGTGAGCAGAGTAAACAGGAGGGGGCTCCACACACATCCCTGAGGAGAGCCAGTGCTGAGGTTTATGGTGGAGGAGGAGAAGTTGTGGATCCTCACTGACTGTGGTCTGTTTGTTAAGAAGTCTAGTACCCAGTTGCAAATGGAGGGGCTTAGTCCTAGTGTAGATAGTTTGTCCATCAGGGTTTGGGGGATCATGGTGTTGAAGGCGGATGTGAAGTCCACAAAGAGCATACGAACGTAAGAGTTTTTCTGCTCCAGGTGGTTGAGCGCAGTGTGGACCACAGGAGGTGGCATCCTCTGTTGATCGGTTCTCACGGTATGCATACTGATGAGGGTCCTCGTTGATGTTGATGGTTGTTTGATGTGAGTCATGACCAGTTTTTCGAAGCATTTAGCAACTATCGGAGTGAGGGCCACTGGCCGATAGTCATTCAGACCAGTCACTGTAGAGCTTTTTGGGACTGGGATGATGGTGGCAGTCTTCAGGCAGGTAGGAACTGTCTCTAGGGTAAGTGAGGTGTTAAAGATGTCTGCCAGCACCTCACAGAGCTGATCAGCACATTCCTTCAACACTTTTCCAGGGATGTTGTCTGGGCCAGTTGCCTTGTGCGGATTAATCCTCCTGAAGGTACTCCTTACTTCGGCTGAGGTCACGCTGATATGCTCTTCATCCGGTGGTGAGGTGAGTCTGGTGCTGGGTGGTCTGTTTGGGTTTTCAAAGCGTGCATAGAACTTGTTGAGGGCATCAGGCAGAGATGGGTCTTTGGGCATTGTTCGCTCCTTCCTTTATAATCTGTTATGCACTTAATGCCCCTCCACATGCTCCGAGGGTCTTGTGAGATGAATTGACCCTCGATCCTCTGTGCATATGTGGCCTTGGCCCTCTTAATACCAGCAACCAGCTCTTTTCTTGTCCTACTCAGCTCCTCTGAGTTTCCAGACCTGAAGGCAGTGTTCCTGGCTTCAGCAGGGTATGCACCTCTGCATTCAGCCAAGGTTTTCTGTTTGGGTAGCTTTTAACATTTCTGATAGTGGAGATGGTGTCAGTACATGTACTAATGTAACCCAGAACTGAGGATGTGTATTGGTCCAGATCAAGCGATCCTCCATTTTCAGCAGCTTCTCTGAAAACCTGCCAGTCTGTTCAGTCAAAACAATCTCTCAGTATGGGGCCACTGTCCTGGATCCAGCATTTAACTTTCTTTTGTACCGGTCTGGAGCGTCTCAGCGGGGGCATGTAAGCTGGAGCCAGGAAGATTGAGATGTGGTCTGACAGTCCTAGATGGGGGCGGGGTTTGGCTTTGTATACATCTTTTACATTCGTGTAAACACGGTCCAGCGTGTGGTCTCCACGTCTCACTCCACAGTGACAACAATAAACAGTTATAAAAAGTCATACTGCAGTTTTTTTTTGTTTGTTTGTTTTGTTTTTTTACAAATAGGATGGCTAAAAGAAAAAGGTAACAAAAAAAAAAAACAGCTAGATTCTAAGGCAAATGTAGAAAACTAATAACAGGAACATGTCTGCATTGGTCCCTGCCAGGAGTCCAACAGATTCTTAAAGCCACTTAGAGAGGTCAAGGTCGAGAGCTTCAAATCTTTTTGTAAGAAATTCCAGGAAACAGGAGCGGAGTAGGAGAAGGCCCTTTTGCCTAGTTCAGTCCTCATTGAGGGAACACTGCAGGTAATAATGTCCTGAGAGCGCACTCCGTAGCTGCACTCACGCAGAGACATGTAGGAGGAGATGTATCAAGGCAGCAGACCAAGAAGTGATTTAAAGATGAAAATGTACCAGTGAGAGAGTCTGCGTGAAGTTAATGATGTCCAGTTAACCAGTGAATACAGGGTGCAGTGGTGGGTACGATAATCACAGCTAGTTATGAATCTTAGTGCACCATGATAGACAGCATCCATATATCCTTATACCTTTTGTGATCAGCTGATCATGGGGTCGGTCACCAGCTTTTTCCATTTTTTCCAAACTGTTTATATTTTGAAATGGAATAAACCATATTCCGCTTTTTAAGCATTCAGGGTAACACATGTCTGGATTGCATGTTCTTCACTGACAACGTTTAACCATTTCTTTCTGATGATTTTTCACAAAACCCCTCTGCAAAGTATCCACAAAGAAACCCTTGATGGTCTGCAGCCCAGCTCTGCAGATAAGAGGCGTTTGTTTACCTTCGGGACAAATTGAGGTTGCCGATTGGTCATTTGCTGACATGCCTACTGGATTGATTGACAGGTCATGTTGCAGATCTGACTAGTGAAAAAAAACTGACGGCCCTGGGTGGAGGCAGGGCAGCCCAGGAGCAGCAGGAGTGGTGTTCTTTGTTTATAGCTTGTTAATAAAAAGTTATATTAAAAAAAAAAAAAAAACAGGGAGCGCCGGCCCTGCAGCCCACGCATCAGACTGGCCCACCGGGAAATCTCCAGACCCTCCCAATTACCCACTCCAGGCCTGCTAACATTGGTAATATTGTATTATCAGATCACACACCATCTAAAGTGGTATTAGACTCTGGGTCCTTATGTGAAACGCCTAGAAGCCGTTGGAAACTTAACACCTCCTTGCTGTGAGATGAGAAATCCCATAACTTTATGAGAAAAGTAATTCTTGAGTATTGGGAATTTAACGAAGGATCAACTTCTAACCCAGGCCTAAAATGGGATGCATTTAAAGCCTGACTGAGGGATCACTTAATACAACATTGTTCTTATTTGAAAAAACAAACTACCATTTGACTACAGTACTTGAATTGGAGAAATAAATTAAAGACCTTGAAAAATTATATGCATCCCAATTAAATCCAGCATTGTTTACACTGGAATTTAATTATATTTTACAGAAGAAAGCAGAGTATGTGCTGTTTCTGGGGACTTCCAGGAAGATGGCGCCGCTGTGCATGGCCTGCCCTCCACCTTTGCCTGCAGTGATTGTGTTTTTTCTGTTTTTGTCATTTTTCACCTACAACATCGACTCACTGCTGGTTTATGAACGTCATCAACTCCTAAATCTCCGACTATCTGCCACCAGTCTCGCTTTGTTTGATCACAATGATTGTAACTCTGGACCCCCTCTTGGACCCCCACCTCTGCTTGAAGATGTTCCTGTTTACCTCCGCCGTGGTATCTTGGCCACTCGAAGACATCGCTCCAGGCGCCGTGGAAAATGGGCCGGCCGTCTTGTGAGGATCAAAGCCTGCCGGGCTGCTGCTGTGGCTTCCTCTGCAACCGAGGACCACATCTTAAATCACCTGTCCTGGCGCTGCACCGATCCACTTGAGTCCTTCCCGGTCCCACGGGTCAGGTCGTGCTTCCACAGCGGACCTGTTTGCAGCGGCTGGGCTTCCGGTCGTTGGAGTCGTGGGTCGAACTCCACAAATCTGAGACCGCTGGTTTTAACTTCATGAACAACTTCTCCTGCTGTGGTTCCTTTTTCTCCTCCACCGGTCTGGACTTCTTCTGCATGACTGAGACGTGATTCTCCTGTGGTGAGTTCATGGCCATGTCGGAAATTTTACCGCCGGACTGTTCTTATTTTAATGCTCCGAGAACATCAGACAAAGGTGGTGGATTTTTTTTTTCTTCTTCCTTTTTTTTTGATGGCCTCCCTTCTCCCCTTACAGCCATCCTCTCCACACCATTATTATGAAATATTTATTATAGTGACTATCTAGTGTAGTTTTTTTTTTTTTTTTTAATAGGATAGAAAGAAAGAAAAGACAAAGTAAGACTCCAAAATATAAGAAATATACACAAAGAGAGCACACGGCAAAACACCCGGCCACTGTCTGTTCACCTGCAAAGAACATGATAAAACACAGCAACAAAATACATATGTATAAAGAACTTAAAATATTCATGGCTTTGCAGTAAGTTTCCATAAATATATATACCCATACCTACGCCTATATACATACATACATACACATGAATATACATTCATATACATATCTATATATTGTCGATAAATCTGGTGTCAAATGATGAAGAACAGACAACCAGCTTTAATGAAGGAGAAGCCTGATCAGTCTCCTCTACAGCTGAGTGCAAAAGGACTGAACTTCTGCTTTAAATCAAGCTAAAGATAAAAATGTGTAATCAAAAGTGTTTTACTAATAATCAACAAGTAATCAACTATTGATTTATAAGAAATGTATAATCCATTGTATAATTGTGTGATTTACTTGAAAAAGTGTTGAAGTGAAAAGAGCAAGATCCGAGGCCTAATGTAACCGTCTGATGTAACCATAGGCAAGTCTGGACATGCCTGTGTAAGACAAGTTTGTACTTGCCTTGAGCAGAAGAAAAGAGAACAGAAGCCAGCTATGAATGCATGAAAGACAAGCTGAGAATAATAGTCAATGTATAACCTTTGTAAAAGTTTTGCATGAGTTATTTTGAACTATTAGAGAAAAGCATGTGTAATTGAAGAAGCTATAGTGAGAGAACAGAAGGTCAGGAAGTTCATTTCAACTCATCTTGTGAGCTTCTGAGCAAATAACAGGAACCAGCTTGTTTTTCTCAAGTTCTGGTAAGTACCTGAAAGCTGGTTAGAACCGGTTGAGGTGCAAAACAAGAGTCAGTTACTGGAAAAGAGATGATGTAATTTTCCAAGAAGAGCCTCTAACCCCTCCTTAAGAGGAGGAGGGAAAAGGGGTCTTTAAATACAGATTGAACTGATGAAACTTGGTCAAAGCTGAGTCGAAGAATTGAGCAGAAGGAACTACAAGCAGGAAGCAGTCGGAGGATCAGAGAAGCCCGAAAAAAGTTGGATTTTATCGGTTTGAGACAAGGCTGGGATTTACTTTCCTTCTCACTGAAATGGGATTGGATTTAAGTCTTCACTTGCAACAGCAGACTGAAGAGGTGTCCTACTTCTAAGAGCTTGGCTCATCCAAAGCTCTGATTTCTTCAATTTGGCATAAGCTGCTTCTGTTTTGGGTTGGCCCGTACTTCCCTCCTGGAAGACGGGAAATATGCCTCTTGCCATCACAAAGATTCGTTGGGGAGTGGTGGCGCAGAGGTTAGAGAGATGGGCTTGTGATCCGAAGATCACCGGTTCACGCCCCGGCCCCGACAACATCAAAAATTGTGGGTGGGGTAGGTGAAACACCCACACTTGCCCCCACCCTCATTCGCCCCACTCTGGGCCCATGAGCAAGGTCCTTAACCCCACCATGTGCTCCCTAAAACAGGTCTCTCTTGAAAATGAGTTCTCGTGGCTCAATGAGACTAACCTGGATAAATAAAGGCTAAATGAAATGAGGGTCTCCCCCATCCTTCTGGTCTAAATAAATTAATTAATCAGATTAGAAATATAGCATACAGGATTAATTCAAGAGTATTAAACTGGGTACTAGTAGGTTTTGCTCTGAGGTGTTTCTGGTTCATGAGGGAGTTGAGAGAGAACCTCTTTTGGCTTGATGTGTGAGAGGTCTGAGTGAAGGTAGTGTTCACAAAATCCCCAAGGGCTCTTGGGGATCAGAAGTCATCAGGAAGATTCCATTACCTTATCAAAGTGAAGAAAGTGTATCCTATGTAATCGTGAAAGTTAGTCATTATAAAATTGTGCCTGTTGCTGTACCCCTGCGAAAATTATTGATTAAAGCAAAGCAAAACGTATAAATCTGGACTATTATTTCATCCTTATTGAACAAATACATGGCAATGCTTGGTTCACTTAACAACATAGAAATTGGAGGTTTTGAAAGGTTCATTAGCCAGTGAGTGACAACACCCTTGTGCCCATTGTCCAGGGCCCTAAAGATTACCAGAACAGTTAACAATTGCAATGCTAAATTAAGAGGTGAGCGGCCATAACGTGAGTTTCTCTGGACCAGATGACCCATCCCTGCTGCTTGGAGGATCAAGGTAACAGAGTGAGATTAGGGTGTGACTTACGGATAGAAGGTCGTTAATTTTCTGGATGAATCACCTCGTCGCAGCCTTAATGAGGCTACTTTAGACAGCTGCAAGTAATACTACGGCGCTGACGTTAACTTCCGGACCCCTTGGAGGAGAGGCTACAAGCAAAGGTGCTTATCGCTATTTCCAGTGGTTACCTTTGCTTATCGGAAAGCAAAACAATATCTACATATAAAGCCTACATAAGCATCCCTGATTCTATTTGTGTGTGGTTGTGAACATGCATAAGTGTATAAGGCTTCTCTAATAGAACATTTAGTAGTAACCGTGAAGCAGCAGAGACCCGACCCCCAAGACCAGAGGCAGACGAAAAAGGGGGGACCAGAGCCCAAGACCCCAGGAGGGACCCTGACCGCGGAGCACCCAGGGCCACCCACACAGGACGAACCACTCACCCACCCCCCAGAACGGACCACAGGGGAGAATCGGAAGATCCCCACCAGCGACCACATACAGTGACCCCCCAGGGCCAACAGCGACAAACTCATAGGCCTCCGTCGGAACCCGCCGCACCGATGTAGGTCCAGGTCCGGGCACCGAGGCCCGGGCACCGAGGACTCACACCACCCAGGCCAAGGCCCGACAGGGCCAGAGGACCCGAGCTCCACCAGGCAGACTTCAGGCCGAGCCGACACACGCCCAAGCGCCCAGCCCCCGACACCAAGGGCCCCAAGCGCGCCGGCAGGCAAGGGCACACCCCACCAGGGGGCCGCGCGATAGGGCGCGATGCCAAGCACCCCCAGTTGTATCAAAGAGGGGGCAGTCCGAGTCTCGGCCTAACAAATACCCATTCATACACAGACACAATCACACAATCCCAACCTCAGTCTCACATTCACTCACTCAAAGACATACAATAACGATACATTTCATTCTTATTCCCAATACGCACTCTATACCCCCCAGGTCCAAGACATGTACCCGCCCTCTACAGGGGGCAGCCCATGCCCAAACCCAGGAGGTAAACCCATTCATTCTCGAGCGGAGAAGAGCCAATACCCCAGACCCGGCCCAGGCTATGCCCAGCCGATAGGACACCCCCCCTCACCATGAAGAGGACACGCCACCGACCACCCACACACACCGCCAACAACCAAGCACGCGCCCCCAGCCGACCGACCGCCCGCCAGGCCCCAGCAGCCACCCCGGCCAGCAGGCCAACCATGGCACCCAAGAGCCAAGCTCAGGGGGTCCAAACAACCCCAGGGAGAGCACAGCGCCAGCACCGCCCACGGCAACCCCCCAGACCCCGAACCCCAACTTAGTCCTGGTCAACACCCGACGGCCTACCCTTCTCCCGGACCCCACCCCCGGAATGGCAGTCAGGGAACTAGGGGGGGAGGAAAAAAAATATATTAATAATAAAATAAAATAAAAATAATAAGACCCCGACACATACACCCCCGCCCCTAGATGTGCTGTTGATGTGTGTTGTTGTGTTGTATAGTGCCATTAAAAAGGAAAGAAGAAGGAGCAAAGGCTGGCATGATGCCAGTTTCCCCTCCACCCCAACTCTATCCAAACCCTAGTGTCTAAATGCAACCGTTGTAAGTGAGCACAGGCACAGGGGGTGAGAGTAAGGTCATCCCACCACCCATAGCCATGTGCCCACCTCAAGTTCCTATATGTGAATGTCATGAGGATGTTATGAATGAATGTCTAAGGTGTACAATAAAATTGAGTCCCAGGTGGCTATGGTCAACAAAGATGTAAAATTGTTGCAGCACACCCGAGCCCAAACAACCCTAAATGTATGGAATTGAAATGAAGAGGGTGGAGGTGCATGGTGAGGGATGGGGAGAAATAACTGTGAGAGCAAATGCTCCCACAGGGAGTCAGCTCCCCCACTGACCCAACAGCCCCCCTCCCCCCCC
>NC_056518.1:300543-301713 GCF_014905685.2 Nematolebias whitei
TGCCTCGTCCTGACTGTCCTCCTCTACCTCCTCCAGGAGCTGCAGAGGAGCTGTACCAGAACTGTTGTCTTTTCACTTGTAAATAAACACCGTTTCTTTTGTATTCCACCTGAGTCTGTCTCGTTCCGGGTCTCATACAAATCTGGGTTCCCCTCGGTTACGACAACCACCCTGTGATGCAGCCTGTCAGCAGGCTCTCAGTGTTGCACCTATAAAAGTTAGTGAGGATGCTGGTGTTCATACCAAACTTCTTAAATCTTCTTAGGAAGTAGAGTCTTTGTCTGGCTTTCTTGATCACAGTGTTTGTATGTAAAGTCCAGGACAGAGCCTCAGTAATGTGAATGCAGAGGAACTTGAAGGTGCTGACCTGCTCCACCTCAGCATTGTTTATGTTGATGGTGGAGTGCTGGCCTCCATGCTGTTTCCTGAAGTCCACTATTATCTCCTTCATTTTGCTGACATTAACAGAGAGGTTATTTTCTTGACACCAGCTGGTCAGTGATTGCACCTCATCTCTGTAGGCACTCTCATCATTGTTAGTGATGAGGTCCAAGATGGTGGTGTCATCAGCATACTTGAGGATGACGTTAAAGCTGTGCTTGGCGGTACACTCGTGTAAATAGAGAGTACAAGAGTGGATTGAGGACACAGCCTTGAGGTGTACTGGTGCTGAGGACTAGTGTGGAAGAGAGGTGACTGCCAATTCTCACTGCCTGTGGTCTGTTGGTGAGGGAGTCCAGTATCCAGCAGCAGATGGACTTCTCCAGGCCCAGTGGGTTGAGCTTGGAGACCAGTTTGGAGGGAATTATGGTGTTGAATGCTGAGCTGTAGTCAATGAAGAGCATTCTCACATAGGTGTTTATGTGGGATTCTCAGTTTCCACTCCCTTTTCTGTTCGTCAACTCTACAATTAATCAGCTGATTGACTACACCTGCACCTCATCTGCCAGACCTGTTTTACCCTGCACTATTTAAACCCCGGCCAGACACTCATCCTATGCTGGAGCATTGATTACCTTGGGTAATTCTGTGACAGCCAGTCAGCCTTAGAAATGTTTTTGAGTTTTGCTAACCTGATGTTATTCTGCCCGCCAGTTCTGTTTCCTGTTCCTGTGGACCTGCCCGTCTTCTCCTTGGACCTCTGACTGACATCTTCCTCTGCCCACTCCA
>NC_056518.1:301813-306509 GCF_014905685.2 Nematolebias whitei
GCATACTCCGCCCCCCCGTGATTTCCCCGTTAGCTCGCTGCAGCGGTCCGCTCGAAAAAAAAGTCTGTCATCCAGCTGGAAGACTGAGTCCGGCGTTTCACTTGTAATCCACGTTTCCGTGAGGCAAAGCACCGCACACTTCTTCATCTCTTCTGAGTCGCTCGCTCTCAGACGAAGTAAATCCACCTTGTTGTCCAACGAGCGGACATTCGACAGAAAGAGAGACGGCATGGGGAGTTTACCGGCTTTAGCGTTAGCTCGTAGCCTCACCATAACCCCCGCCCGGCATCCTCTCCTCTTAAGCCGGGCGCAGCGCTTCCTCTTCTGCCCGCTGGAACGCCTCTGCTGCAGCTTCCAGGTAGATGACTTTAAGATCTGCATTCTGCCGAGCGTAGCTTTGAGTTTGTTGCTGATTTCTGCTATATTTCGTGGCAAATCCGCTCCTATTCTCATCAGTTCGGTTCGGCTATAGTTCACACGCATAAATCGCGCAGAGTCAGGCACAGAGTCAATATCAAAACTTCTAAAAACTGGGATGGTACCGGGAGCCTGTGAAGCTGCTACTGCTCTGAGCGCGGCCATCTTGGAAAAAAAAAAATTTCAGATACTATTTAGCTGTTTCATGCCAATATCAGCTAATTCCACCTTTCTTTTAAACTACTCCAACTTTTGCAGCCTAATTCAGGAAAACCAAGCTCTACCCACTTACTTCTGGTAATTTAAGATTATTCCTGCTTGTTTTAGCTATTGGTCTGCTGGTTTTTAGCTACTTGCCTCTTTTTTAGATAATTCCCATATTTTGTGCGCGTTTCTACTTATTTCATATTCAAAATTGTTCCATATCTTTTAGATTGTTCACCAATATGCTCTTAACTCATGTATTGATCCTGTAGACTTTCCAAAGGAGTCACATGTTTCTCATTTATGAGTTCTACACCTGATGACAACGTTCACACAATCAGGCATTCAAATCTTTTATTGTCATTCACTGCTGGCCCCGTTGTGACAAAACAATTCACAAGTCTGTGGTATGAAAAAACCCCAGAGTCCAGACTTGTCTTTGCCTTATACAACAGCGCCCCCTTTCGGTCAGGATATGGAAGCTCCACACACCACCTATCTGAAAAGACACACACACACAGAAAAAAGAAGAAAAAAACAACAACTAACCCTTCGCTTCGCCCCCACACACAGACTCACTCACTCCCCCCTCTTTTTTCCTTTTTTGTTTTTGTTTTGTCTCCCTCAACCCCCCGGCCTTGATGCCTTCACACACATAGAAAACACGGCACAAATAAAAGTTATTTCAACGTCCTAAAACTAATGTGGCCCCTGACCACATGAAATTTGGCAAATCTACCAGAAAAAAGAAAAAACTAACCCTCCACACACCGAGTCACTCACAGCACACACCCACTTACAGCACACACACACACACACAGGCAGCCACACTTCCCCTTCTTCTTCTATTTTGGTTATGTCACCAAACAAAATATGCAAAACATGGCACAAACAAAAGTTATTACAACGTCCTAAAACTAATGTGGTCCCCGACCACATGAAATTTGGCAAATCTAACTAAAAGTCCCAGACTTGACATTTCCCTTTGTACTAAACTTAATGGCGTCACTTTTAGTGGGCAGTCAACACTCCACAACGCAGACGCGCACGTAGCTATGAGTCCCGGACTCGATTTCCGTCTCTTTCGTCAAAGGGACGGCTTGTACGCCACCACCGCTGATAAGGGAAATTGATCTTTTTTCCTTTTTCGGCAGGTCCCCGACCACCCTCTGTCACGAGTCCCACTCGTTTATTTCTTTTTCGGCAGGTCCCCGACCACCCTCCGTCACGAGTCCCACTCGTGAAACTATCTACGAAATACACGTAAATGTTAAACTAAGCCATGCAAAGGACACGCACGCCCACGCACGCAGTGTGTAACTCCCTAAGTGTCTGAATACGCGTAACCCAGTTTGTCAGAAGTACCACTAATCTTAACCCACACAGATGGTTTGAGAGGGGGGTGAAGGAAGCAATTTATGTAAAAAGAGAAAAGCCGTCTCTTAACAGAGGAGGAGGCCTCAGATTTCCACTTTCAAAAACATATAATGCAACTTTAAAACAGATCCCCAGCCGGTTTTCACACCTGATGGGAACAGAGGGGCCTCGACTGTGAATTAGAGGAACAAAAGACCTACTGTTTAGGTTTTTAGGTGTGAACTGCCAATCTACATATATGTGTGTGTGTGTCTTATGTGTGTGTGTGTCTTATCTCACTCAGCCTTATAACCTGTATCTCTCACTCTCTGCTCTTTGAATTGAGAAAGCTCCTCGGATGAGGAGCGAAACGTCTTCTGTCACAAATAAAGTCCAGTTGTTTTTGTATTGAACGCTTTTTGAATTCATCATGTCCTGGATGACTGAGAATCTTCACCAGCATATAAAACTCTATACACTCCACAAATAAATCCAACAGATGAAGATATTAATCAATTCTTGGAGAGAGTAATACTTCCAAAACTAGACAGTAGTCAATCTTCAGAACTAGACTCACCATTAACATCAGATGAGCTCCGTGAAGCCATTAAAAACATGCCTAATAAGAAATCTCCAGGCCCAGATGGATATCCAGCAGAATTTTATAAAGAGTTCTGGAACATCCTGGAACCAATATTTCACAGAATGCTACATGAGTCAGAAGGAAATGGCAGGTTTCCAACACATATGAATTCAGCCAACATTAGTCTACTATTAAAACCAGGCAAAGACCCAGTACTACCTACCAGTTATCGCCCCATCTCTCTTATTAATGTGGATGTTAAAATAATTAGTAAAGTCCTCTCTAAAAGATTAGAGAAAATAATTCCTCTCATTATTCATCCTGACCAAACTGGATTCATAAAGGGAAGACACTCGACCACAAACACACGCAGATTATATAATTTAATAGAGTATTCATATAGTAAAAATATAGAAACAGCTATTTTGTCTTTGGACGCAGAAAAAGCATTTGATAGGGTAAACTGGAAATTTTTATTTGCTACCTTGAGTAAATTTGGTTTTGGGGACCATTTCATTAATTGGTTAAAAATATTATATAACTCACCAAGAGCATGTGTCAGGACAAATAATCAAATATCTTCAAGCTTCTGTTTACAGAGGGGGACCAGGCAGGGATGTCCACTTTCACCTGCGCTATTTGCTATTTTTATTGAACCTTTAGCAGCAGCAATAAGACAAACTGCTGATATTAAAAGGTATACTGGGTAGAAATATAGAACATAAAATTAGTCTTTATGCTGACGATGTTTTACTTTTTCTTCAGAACACAGAAAACTCAATATCTAATGTTATCGAATTAATAAACTCGTTCTCAAAAGTTTCTGATTATTCTATAAATTGGTCAAAATCTACAGCTCTTCCTATAAACTGTGTGTTTAATTCTTCTCTCAATGAACAACTACAATCAGGTAACATTACATACTTGGGCATTAATATTTCTCCCAGATTGGAAGACTTAATAAAATTGAATCATATCCCAATTTTAAAGAACATTGAAGATGATCTTACTAGATGGAAATCTCTGCCCATATCACTTATGGGAAGAGTTGCCTCAGTAAAAATGATGGTCCTGCCGAGAATAAACTATTTATTCTCAATGATTCCAAATAAACCTTCAACTGAATGGTTTAAGTCACTGGACTCATTGATATCTAAATTCCTTTGGAAAAACAAAACTCCACGTATTAGCTTAAAAGCATTACATAAATCTAAAGATACCAGAGGATTAGAACTTCCCAACTTCTATCACTACTATTTAGCCAATAGGTTACAATATATCTCAAAGTGGTTAAATCCGAATACATTAGATGAAACTTGGATAGACATAGAACAAACTTTATGCAATAATATTAAGATTTCAGATCTACCGTTTATTAGCACAAATATAAAAAGACATGTTTGCTTTAAAAGCATCAGTATTAGCTCTTCTCTGACAGCATGGTGGGAGTATTTGAAAATGACAAAATCTTCACTACTCCCCTGTAGACATACACCCATCTGGAACAATCCTGACATCCTACAAGAAAATAATATGTTAAATTTCCCAGGTTGGAGAGTCAAGGGAATTGAACGTCTGGAACACATATTTGAAGGTGTAGATTTTTTTCCATTTAATAATTTAATAATACAATTTGGCATTGAGAAATAAATACTTCTTAGAATATCAACAAATTAAGTCTATCATAAAAAAGAAATTTAAGCGTAATAAAACTTTGTTAGAAACACCAATATGTGTGTTAGAGTTCCTTAATCTTAAATCCCCCAAATTATTATCTAAAATATACAAGAAATTGTCTAGAATCAATGACTCCATAATGCTACCTGTTGCAAAATGGGAGTCAGATTTATCAATCAATTTTGACCAAAACACCTGGTCTCAAATATGTTTAAGAACATTTAAAATGACTAGAATCTCCAACTTACAATTAATACAGTATAAAGTTCTTTATAGAGTACATTATACAGGTCAGCGAATGTTTCGGATGGGATTTACATCATCTAACAACTGCTCACAGTGCACAGGCAATATTCCTGATGATTATATCCATGCACTCTGGTTCTGCCCACCCGTTCAGAGGTTCTGGGTCCAGGTTTGTGAAGACTTGTCTAAATGTCTGAAATGTAATATTCCACT
>NC_056518.1:306609-318296 GCF_014905685.2 Nematolebias whitei
CCCCTTTTACGATAATCACTGTCATCCTCTGAAAGAGGAGCATTTTTGTCCCAGCGTGCACCTTCATTACGTGGTTTGTTATTTTGAACAGACTGTTTTCTCTCTTTCTTAGGAGGAGGCGGCGAGGCGCGTCGTCCTTCTAGTTCAAGAGGGAGGGGTTTAACCTTTACACTGGGAAACACTTCTATGGGCGTCTTAGCATGAGAACTCGCTTCAAACACATTCACAGCACACTGCTTAATCTCACTGATGGATTTTTCTCTGAAATTTGCCATCATTTGTACTGATTGTTTAAAATCAGTGTGTAGATTTTTGCTGAAAACAAACTTAAAACCTTCATCTTCTTCCATTCCGGTTTCATTTCTGTTACCAAAATAAGCTTGGAAGATTCTTTTGTAATAAACTTTTGGATGTTCAGTTTTACCCTGCGTGACCTTGTCTGCAGCTGGGAAACCAGCAGGTCCCGTGCAGGAGTCGTATTCTCTGATCAAAGCTTCACACAGAAGGTTGTAATTCCTTCTCGTTGCATCTGGTAGACGCTCGATGAAGGTGAACACCTCTCTGTCCGAAGTGAGCCGTATCAGACTGATCTTATCCTCTACCGTAGCATTAGGATAAGATCTCAATCTGAACTCCAGATCTTTGAGGTACGCTTTTGTTCCAGATGATCCCATCGGTCCAGGCACAAAGCGTTGTACATATTTTGAGATTTTCTGCAAATCATCCATTGAAGGAGACAGTATCAACGGTCTCTCTTGTGTGTGTGATGGTGCAGATTGGTCAAGGACTGCCCCTACCGCCCAAGATGGGGGTGGGGGTGGCTGATAAGGGTTGGGAGGAAGAGGTGCATATCGGTGCAGGTCTGTCCCTACCGCCCATGATGGGGGTGGGGGTGGCGGCATAGTGTCAGGAGGAAGAGGTACATATCGGTGCAGGTCTATCTGGGGTGGTTGTAGCTGACCCGGGCCCTGATACTGTTCGTCTCTGAGTCTCAGACCAGCTCGCCCCATTTCAGAAATCTGGTTTGTAGCTGTAGCTAGTTTCTCCTCACAAGCTGTCAGGCGCTCCTGTGATGTCCGACATTCACTTTGTAAATTCAGACATTGTTGGAGTATCATCGCCTTTTCTGCCTTGCAACCGTCCAGCTCCTTTAATGCGATCTTCAACTGTTGTTGTAGCACACCGTTGTCTAAACACACGGATTGGTTTACACAGTCTTTATCCCTGGCTTCAGATAGTGATGCCTCAAGTAATTGTATTTTGCTGTTCAGCGAATCAATTTCTGCATTTGCATTTTGCTGTAAGTGAAACATCTGATCATAATGTTTTCTTATGCGGGCCTCGTGTTCACTTTTAAATTGAAGGACATATTCTTCAATTTCCTGAGCAAACACCTTTTCACTGTCTAACCTTTGTGTGAGGTAATCAGCTTTCTCAACAACCGTATAGAATGATTCTTTCAGCAAAATTGCAATTTTAGCCAGCTTTTCATAACTTGACTTTGTAATTTCTGTAGAGGTCACGCTTTCTGCGACCTCCTTCAGATTGTCCAATAACTCTTTTGGGTTCATGCTCTCCGCCTGCTTGATCTGTGGATGTAAGGAATCTGTCAGAAGCGCTAACGCATTCTTCAAGCAGTCCCTTATCCCATAAGCATCAAAATCTTTTTCTAACACACCTGTCATGTTTTTCACTGTGTAGCACTTTATCTGTTAAAAACAGTTGCAAGCTTCAGATATTTTACAGGTAAATATTTGTATTCGAGTCAATGAGTTTTCACACTATTTTAGCTTTTTGGGTTTACACAGAAGTACTGTTATAAGTCAACTTATTCAAATGTGGGTACCTCTCTGTAGGTTTTACCCCAATTCATGAATATTTAAGTAAATGCTCTCGGCAGTGTTACTTTTATGTGCTTATTTTTCAACAGATACCAGTTACCAAGCTCTTTTTAGTGTATTTTACTCTAAAGCACTGAATTTTTAATAAACCTGCAATTTTTCTAAAAGTCTCACAGCAAATCAGTTAAAAGCGTTTTTTAAACCGTTCTGTTCCAGAAATTTGCTATTTTAACAGTTACTCATAGAAGCAAGTGGTGAAAAGAAAAAGAAAAGTTGATGATGTATCAGGATTAATCAGTCCTTCCTCAGAAAAACTGTTATTCCTGTTCTCCTGTCTCATCCTCTATTTAAAATTAAATAGGAAGATTTATTTTTAGGTGGTTAACTTAAACAGAAAAGTTTCTTTTTCCTGATAAGTTTACTCTTATTTAGTGATTTTGCAATTAAACGTGTATTATCTCTCCAGCAAATGAGTAAACTGTTCAACTCTGTGAATATTTGAACCGTATCTTTTAAAAAGTTTCTAATTTTATTTTGTACCTTTTTCTTAAGGAATTATCAGTGAATAAAAATGTGTTCGGTAAATGCCTCTTTGCATAAATACCTTAACAACTTTTTAAATGCAAGATAACAGTGACTATTCAGCTAGAGGAAGTTTGTTAACTCAAAAATGCCTTACAGAAAAATAAAAACGTTTAATTTCACTCTTTAAACCTAAAAAGCGAAGTGAAAACCTGTGATCTCACGTTTATCCAGAAGGTGTCAGTACAACCTTATTAATTTTAACTCAGACACTGTTAGTGTTGTCCAGTAGGGGAGCTATAACTTCCTGTGGCGTCCGGTCGTTAGCTGTTAGCTAAAAATTAGCATCGGCTAGACTCGGATAAAACCAACATTTCTGAACGGATTTTTTACACAAGCGTGGCAAAATTTTAGCAATTAGACTTCGAAGAACCTAAACAGCGTTTCAGAACACAGCTTTAAAGCGCTTTTCAGCTTTAAAAGCAGATTTTATTCCCTATGAAAACGAGTTTCCATTTCCGGGTCACGTGACTGAAATCACCAATCCAGAGCAACACGGGGGTGAGAGGAAATGACGTAGCCACGTCATTCAACTTCTCAGCGAATCAGAGCGCTCCACAGCAGCAAAATTCCACCAATCACAAAACGTTTCAGCAACTAGCATGATAGATTAGCATGAAATGAGTTCGTCAACTTTTCATCTTTTAAACTGTCAAAATGCACTTTTTCTGTTAAAAACTGTAACGAATCAACACTGAGCTGCACGGAGTCTGCTACTCCGGTCTCAAAAACGTCTTTCTAGCTATTTAAACAACTCGTCCGAACCTTTTTCAGAACCGAGCCGGACCAACAGAACCTCCGTTCGTTTGGACCGTCTTTAAACAGAATGAAGCGTTTTTACCCAAAACCCAGCTTTTAGTTACCATAACAGGCGTACAATTTCAGCTTTCATAAAGACTCAATGACACTATTTCAGCTTTCATAACATCACTAGCCCAACACGCTTAAACATGCAGCGTTTTGACTTCAAAGCGGCGCAGCTTGAGCTGCGTTTCAGCACAGCTGATAAACTGTTACTTTTCCTCATGCCAACATGTAAAACAATCTTTACACGAAATACACAGTCATTTATGAACCGTCACGGGCCACCAAAATGTAGTATGACATATGCTGTATATATTCATACATTTTTCACGAGTTCTTCATCTTTCTGACTGTGTAAATGTCGTGCGTTGAGTTTAACAAAAATGTAACGAGAGACGTTATTTATCTTTGACCCATCAAATGAATGCGGTCATTTATTTGCAGAATCAAAGTTTAACGTCAAACATTTACATTAATTTGGCAAAATATGAAAACAATAACAATGGCAAGTTCACAGAAAGTGGGACAATAGACATCAATCACATGGCGGTGATTGAGAACTTTGCTTCAGATATTTCTAAAATATCTGTAATGATTTTAGGAGAAAGGAGAGTTTAAGATGGAAAATGGAGATTTATCTTACAGAGAGATGTGTGAGGGAATTAATCTGTTTGACCAGAAACGTGCACGCTCTTTGGGGAATCAGCTTGGCCACGGTACACTTGGTCGAAAATAGAACCTTCTACCTGGTTGATGATAAAATCAGCGTCGGCGTAGGGTTCCTTTCTGACTCTTTCAGCGTCTCCATGAGGACAGCCAAACCCTTAGAGAGTCGTGCGAGGTTATCCAAACAGAAGTTATACTCCCAAAATCCTCTCTGCATCCTGGAATGTCAGAATTCTGAACTCCTTCAGAACTCTCTTCAGAGAGTTAAACTCTGGAACTCTTCTCCAAGAACTGCATCAGAGAGTTTTTCATCTCTCTTCTCCAGGAGAACTGCAACTCTTTTTCTCTTTCACTCTTTAACTCTGTTACTCTCTGGCGAGAACCGGGAAGTTGCCACATTTAAATGAGTTGACTTCCGGGTCATTTTAGAGCTTTCTGATTGGTGGGTGGACCAGATCAGAGGTGTGGTTTGTGATGTAAGGTGTTATCAAAGTCAAGGGCAGAGAATGAGATTGTTTAAAACACACAGAAAGATTATTGGAGAAAACGAGACTTCGTGGAGCCTCTACTCTGATTATCTGCTGTAAAGATTAAACATGACATTTCTTCTCAGTAAACATTTTAGTTGACCGAAACTCGACTTTTAACATACTTACAAATTTGCTCATTGAAGACAGAAAAATCAAGAAATGCATATTAACCTGATTTCTTCTTTGAATGAGGAATAAAAATCATCACTTACTGTTTATGTAAATAAAATGAGTAGTTCTCTTCAACCTGTAAACATTGAGTGAACTAACACAATTTGATTATCAAACATTTGTAAAATAGTAATGATCATAGAGAATTGTCTTTTCTACTTGATTACTTCAAGAAAGAAAGTCTCCAGATGGCTCAAACTGTATTTCTGGATGCAGATCAATGAAATAACAGTCTCTGTCCATCTGGTCAGATTTGACATGAGATCAGGTTCACTACAAAGGAGACAAGATTAGAATAAATTTTACCAAATTTATTGGGGGGGGGGGGGTAATTTGCACAAGTGAAACGTATTCAAAAAGTATTTTAAAATATGCAATACCAGAAAATTATTGACTGCATTTAATTGTTTAAAACAGCTGTGCTGGAGTTAAAAAATACACTTTAAAATATCAGGTGAGACTGAGGCTTACTAGTGGGGAGGGGGGCTGTGAAGACAAGGAGACCACATCCAGTGAAGAAAGAGGGATCACCTAAACTACAAAAGGGAAAAGGAGTGTTCCACACACAAAGCGAGACACCGCCACCAGGGGTCACCACCACCACCACCACACGAAGCCTCAGTCCCTGAAGTAAAATAAAAATAAAAAAATGAACAAACAGCCTTAATGAAACAGCCACGTCACAATATTTCATAAAAACAGATTTAGTGGTGCACTCAATTCATTAAAATCAAAGCCTCTGTAGGATTTCTGTTTCTGTCTGCCACACTCTCTCTCTTTCACAGCAGCAGCAGTTTCCACAATCAACCACCACACACCTGCACCTGATTCTGAGGGACGATGCTGTAGGAGCTTAAAAGCCTCAGCCAGACACTCCTTCGACGCCGGAACATTACCAAGCCACTGTGACTCCCTAGCCCTGGACTCCACTCAGCCTTCTTAGGCCTTTGTGTATCGTGGATGTTCATTCACCGGGATCCGTGTCTCTTCAAGGAAGCCACGCTTGAAAACTACTACCAGGAAAAGGAACTTCTACTAACCTGATCCTCTCCCCAACGATCCTCGCCTCTCAACCAGGAACCTCCAGTAGAACCAAGGACTTTTCTCCCCTCACGGACTCTGCCACAACAAGGACTTGTTTTCAGTAAGAGAAAGAATTTACTATCATTTCCTTTGAGGTTTCAACTTTACAAATCCATTACTCACCATTGTCCTCTTCTCCCTCAACAGCCCTGCACCTGTAAATAAAGAGATTATTTTTTGATAACTCTGTTTCTGTTTTTCTGTCCGGTCTGCCACTTGGGGTCAAGACATACTACAAACATGACAGAATGTTCCGGCCAAACTGACCCCCAAGGCAAGACTGAACAGGGACAGTTTCAGCAGTCTATCCTAGCCCAAAACAGACGTATTGATAAACATGATTTAACCCTCCAAACTGTTATGTCTCAACAACAAACAGTACAGAATAACCTCCAACAGCTCGGAGGAATGATCCAGTCAATTGAACAAAAGCTTTCAACCCTCCTACCAACGCTCGTTACACCAAGCCAGCCACCCCCACCGGTACCTGTCCATTTTGGTCCGACAACTCTCCGAGAACCTAACATCAGACCATCTGAATGTTTTGAAGGTAACGCCAGCAAATGCGGTGGTTTTTTACTACAATGTGAGCTTGCTTTTAATCGAGCTCCAGTAACCCACGCCTCAGATGCCTCCCGTATAACTTTTGTTGTGAGTGCTTTAAAAGGTGAAGCTCTCCAGTGGGCACAAGCTTACCTGCAGAAACACCAGATTAACTCCATGAGTTACTCCACTTTCAGGACTTCCGACAGTGTTTCGATAGACCATTGCAACAAGAAGAAGCAACCCAGAAGATGTTTTCCTTGCGGCAAGGTAACAAGACGGTTGCTGACTTTGCCATTCAGTTCCGCATCTGGGCGGAGCGAGCGGACTGGGGAGAGAGAGCTCTCAAAGGAGCATTCATCAACGCATTAAATAAAGACATCAAGAATCGACTTGCTACCTGCGAGACTCCCATAGACCTGGATCAACTTATCACCCTCGCAATTAAGATCGACAATCGTTTTCAAGAGCTCGCCACTGAAGAAGACTACATTTCCCATGAGCACTTGGAACCAGGAAGTAGTTGGCCTGTGTCGTCACCCAGGCAACCCGAACCTGAGCCCATGCAGATCGGCAGGACTCGGCTCACTCCGGAGGAGCGTCAGCGTCGTATAAACCACAACGAATGCTTGTATTGTGGTTAGAGAGGTCACATTCTAGCAGCATGCCTGCTACGTTTAAAAGGGAAAGCCCACCAGTGAACGGGAGATACTGGTGGGTAGTTCTTCATTCTCTCCTAAAAGAAATCTTTGTTTACCAACTATCTTGTGTATTAAAACCACTAATTTTCCCATTCAGGCTCTGATTGACTCTGGGGCAGAACAGAACTTAATCAGCCGAAACTTGATGGAAGAGCTACAGATCCCCACAACAGAGTTGTCTCCTGTAATCTCGGTGGCTGCACTTACTGGGCAAAAGATTTCCTCCATCTGCTGTAAGACTAATAAAGTTGAATTTGTGGTTTCTGGGAACCATCGTGAGGTGGGTGAATTTTTCGTTTTCAACTCTTCTAAGTCTCAGCTAATTTTGGGTTACCCATGGTTGTCACAACATAACCCACTCATTAATTGGACTGAGAATAGAATTGAGAGATGGGGGGGGCTCGTGCTCTGTAAACTGTTTACGATCAGCCATTACTCCTGGTGCTTCCCATATCCAATCTCAGGAGATAATTGACCTATCTAAAGTACCTGAAATATATAATTCTCTGGCTTCCGTATTCAGTAAACGGCAAGCCTTATCTTTACCACCTCACAGACCTTATGACTGTGCCATTGACCTCCTTCCGGGTGCTCCACTACCTTCCAGCAGGTTATATAACTTGCCGGGCCCTGAGAGGGAGTCAATGACACAGTACATCAACGATTCATTAAAATCTGGTATCATTTGCCCGTCCACATCCCTAGTGGGAGCCGGGTTTTTCTTTGTGGCCAAGAAGGACAAAACACTGCGACCATGTATTGATTTCAGAGGGCTAAACCAAATAACTGTTAAGAACAAATACCCCCTACCCCTCATGGACTCTATGTATGAGCAGCTACAGGACGCAGTTATTTTTACCAAATTAGACCTCCGTAATGCTTACCATCTAGTACGAATAAGGGATGGAGATGAATGGAAAACTGCATTCAAGACACCTTTAGGCCATTTTGAATACTTGGTTATGCCTTTCGGCCTTACTAACGCACCCGCCGTTTTCCAGGCATTAGTTAATGATGTCCTGAGGGATTTTTTAAACGTGTTTGTGTTTGTCTATCTTGATGACATCCTCATTTATTCAAAGAATAAAGAACAACACCCTAAACACATGCAAGCAGTTCTCCAAAGACTTCTTGAAAATCAATTATTCATCAAAGCTGAGAAATGTGTTTCACGTTACCACTGTCACGTTTTTGGGATTCATATTTGAGAGAGGACAGGTTCGCTCAGACCCGGAGAAAACTAAAGCCGTCGCTGAATGGCCTACTCCAGTTAACTGGAAACAGCTGCAACGTTTTCTGGGTTTTGCTAATTTTTACAGACGTTTCATAAGGAATTATAGTAAGATTGCCGCACCCCTCACTCAGCCAACCTCCACCCTAAGACGGTTCTCCTGGACCTCAGAGGCCGAAGCGGCGTTCCAGGAATTGAAATGTTTGTTTTCTTCTGCTCCCATCCTCTCCCACCCTGACTCTAACAAGCAGTTCATAGTGGAAGTAGACGCCTCCGACTCGGGTGTTGGGGCAGTGTTATCCCAAAGAACCTCTGAGGATGGGAAATTACACCCTTGTGCCTTTTTCTCCCGGCGTCTTTCTATTTCTGAACGCAATTACGATGTGGGAAATAGAGAGCTCTTGGCCATTAAATTAGCTCTCGAGGAATGGCGACATTGGCTTGAGGGAGCCAAACTACCGTTCATTATCTGGACTGACCACAAGAATCTGGCTTATATCCAGAAAGCGAAGAGATTGAATGCCAGACAAGCTAGATGGTCACTGTTTTTTGCACGATTCAACTTCTCCATAACTTATATTCCTGGTTCTCGTAATGTAAAACCTGATGCTCTCTCTCATCAGTTCGCTCCTACTGAGGACCCCGACGTACCTGAAGACATCCTGCCCACATCCTGCACGGTGGGCATTGTGACCTTGGAAATTGAGAAGGACATCAAAGATGCTCAGCAAAGAGAACCAGATCCTGGAACTGGCCCACCAGGACGGACATTCGTGCCTTCCACCATGGTTAACAAGGTACTGAGCTGGCTTCATACAGCAAGGTTCTCTTGCCATCCTGGCACTGTACGCATGCTGAAGCTCACCAAGACGCTTTTCTGGTGGCCAGACATGGCAAAAGATGTGAGGGAATTTGTATCTGCATGTCTGACTTGTGCCCAGAACAAGAATAATAACAAACCCCCTGTGGGTCTGCTCCATCCTTTACCCACTCCCAGTCGTCCATGGTCCCATATTGCTCTGGATTTTATCACTGGTTTGCCCCTGTCTGAAGGTAATTCCGTTATCTGCACCATAGTTGATCGTTTTTCCAAAGCCACACATTTCATTCCACTCACTAAACTCCCATCTGCCTTCGAGACTGCTCAGATCATGATTAGACACGTCTTTCGCCTCCATGGCATCCCCACAGATGTCGCATCAGACAGAGGTCCCCAATTTATATCTCAGGTCTGGAGATCTTTCTGCCAAGCCCTGGGGGCGACCACCAGCCTAACCTCAGGTTATCACCCACAGTCAAATGGCCAGACGGAGAGGTGTAATCAGGAGTTGGAGGCTACGTTAAGGTGCGTGATCGAGAACAATCCTGCCACTTGGAGTCAGCATCTTCTATGGATTGAATATGCCCATAATTCCCAGACATCATCTGCCACAGGTCTGTCTCCTTTTGAGGTGTCTCTAGGTTATGCTCCACCTTTGTTCCCCTCACAGGAATTGGACATAGCCACACCATCAGTCCAACATCACATTAGGAGGTCTCGCAAGATTTGGCGCCAAACCAGGGCAGCTCTTCAGAGAACGAGCGACCAAAATAAGAAGATCGCCGACAGACGTCGAGCCACAGCGCCCGAGTATAAGGTGGGCCAGCGGGTATGGTTTTCTACAAAAGACATTAATCTAAGGGACACACCTAGGAAACTTGCTCCCAGGTACATTGGCCCTTTTCCCATCGCAAAGATCATAAACCCCTCCGCTGTGCGATTACAACTCCCCGCCTCAATGAAGATTTACCCTACGTTCTACGTCTCCCTCATTAAACCAGTGGTGTCTAACTCATCAAGTCCTCCGGCCGATCCCCCTCCCCCTCCCCGTCTGATCGACAATGAGCCAGCCTTTACAGTCAGACGCCTGCTGGACGTACGTTGACGGGGAAGAGGATTACAGTACCTAGTGGATTGGGAGGGTTACGGTCCAGAGGAACGCTCCTGGGTCCCAAGATCTCGGATCTTGGGCCCAAGTCTCATCTCCTTTTTCTATAGGGACCACCCTGAAAAAAGGACTAAATCGCCAAGAGGCGATTCTTGGGGGGGGGGGGGGGGGGGGTCTGTAGGGTTTCTGCCACACTCTCTCTCTTTCACAGCAGCAGCAGTTTCCACAATCAACCACCACACACCTGCACCTGATTCTGAGGGACGATGCTGGAGGAGCTTAAAAGCCTCAGCCAGACACTCCTTCGACGCCGGAACATTACCAAGCCACTGTGACTCCCTAGCCCTGGACTCCACTCAGCCTTCTTAGGCCTTCGTGTATCGTGGATGCTCATTCACCGGGATCCGTGTCTCTTCAAGGAAGCCACGCTTGAAAACTACTACCAGGAAAAGGAACTTCTACTAACCTGATCCTCTCTCCAACGATCCTCGCCTCTCATCCAGGAACCTCCAGTAGAACCAAGGACTTTTCTCCCCTCACGGACTCTGCCACAACAAGGACTTGTTTTCAGTAAGAGAAAGAATTTACTATCATTTCCTTTAAGAGGTTTCAACTTTACAAATCCATTACTCACCATTGTCCTCTTCTCCTTCAACAGCCCCGCACCTGTAAATAAAGAGATTATTTTTTGATAACTCTGTTTCTGTTTTTCTGTCCGGTCTGCCACTTGGGGTCAAGACATACTACAAACATGACAGCCTCAGCCAGTAGGGCAAGGGCCCGAGTTAGTTTTGTATTTTTTCCTCTAGGCAAAACAGCAGCGAGCAGAATCCTGCTGAACAGCAGAAGGCTCATCTGAAAACTAAAAAATAGAGCAGATCGTCACTATTAAACTCAACAGTTGACAGCAGAATTTACAGAATCTCATATTGCCTACCTGCAAATTTGTATGTTACAGCACAATCTTATAATAGAGTTGCTGTATAAATTGGATCATGCAGCTGTAACAGAACACTGTCTAATAAGCACTTGTTTACAGTAACGGGTAAGCGGTAGCAGGCTAGGCTAACCCTTACCTTCAAGCCATAAATTGGGCACAAAAGACAGACCGGTCTTATACCCAGGAGGCACAGCAGGGAAGAGGCTAGACTGAACGTTAAGAAAAACAAACCAGTTTGTATTAGCAGCTAAAGGCAAACTACTGCGACAAAGAAAAACAAACATTAGCCACGCTTACCGGAGAATGGTTATCAGCAGCGGAAGCAAGCAGACGTCGTGACGCACGCCATGTACGCCAGACAGGAGTGACGTGCTTTTATACAGAAGCCGCAATTGACCATGTTAAAGTGGCAGCACACCATTTATGCTGCTACACATGCATTCATTACATCTAGGCTTGATTACTGCAATTCACTCCTGTTTGGTATCAGTCAGACCTCCATTGCACGACTACAACTGGTCCAGAATGCAGCAGCCCGAGTTTTAACCAGTACAGGCAAAAGAGAGCACATTACACCAGTTTTGGCCTCACTGCACTGGCTACTGGTTCACCTTCGAATCCAGTTCAAAATACTCCTGTATGTCTACAAATCACTGAACAGTTCCGC
>NC_056518.1:318396-327339 GCF_014905685.2 Nematolebias whitei
CCCCCCCCCCCCCCCCCCCCCATCTCTCTGATCTGCTATAACCGTATGTCCCACCACGTTCCCTGAGGTCAGCGGACCAGTTGCTCCTCACAGTTCCAGGAACTCGTCTTAAGCGCAGAGGTGACAGGGCCTTCTCTGTAGCAGGACCAAGACTTTGGAATGAGTTGCCTCTGCTTGTCAGACACGCCCCCTCCCTCTCGGTTTTCAAGTCCCGTTTAAAAACCCACTACTATTCAGTAGCTTTCAACACCAGAGGATCTGTGTTTTGAACCTGTATGCGCCACACTGGTTTGTCGTCATTATCTGCATCGTTTCTATGTCTATATTCTGATTTACTTCATTTTGTATTTTGCTTTGTGTGTTACCTGTTGTTCTGTCTGTACAGCACTTTGGTTGGCCTTGTCACTGTTTTAAGTGCTCTATAAATAAAATGGTATGGTATGGTATGGTATTGTAAGTGTTCATATAGTTTCCATGACATTTTTCTGAGCAGAATCAGTAAGTGCCAGGCCCGTTCTCTTTCCTTCCACCCTGTTCTGTGTTTTTCATCCAGAGGATTGCTGACAGATTCCAGAGGGAGATATCCACAGCTGTGAGGAGTAAGAACCATTCTTCTACTGAGCTTCTGTTTGACTGGATCCTGCAGTTGTTGATTTGTTTTCTTGGTGTGTTTGGGTTCACCCAGATAAGCTGACAGGTGCGCTGCTTGTCTTTGGCCCTGAGGTCCATGAAGTCCTGCATCCTAAAGTGGCTGCTCATGTGATACGTGTGGCCTCATCGACCAGGGATCCAACAGCAGACAGTGAGAAACCTTTCATTACATTAAAGAATAATTATTTTCACCCTCTGTCAAAAGGCAAAGGTGGAGAAAAATGTTTTTGCTGATGAATGTGTGTATTGGTACCAAAATGTCTGATGAACCACTGAACGATAGATTGTTAATATGCAGGTTGTACAACTGATTAATCTTTGAATTCTTTGAATTCAACCTGATTTTAGGCAAAGTTTTTAACTTCAGTTGTGTGAACACACAAGAGCATGTATTATTACAGATGTTGAGCTACAACTTGATGTAGTGAGTCATTTTAAGTGTGATCAGTTTCGTTCTTGTCATAATGTGACGTTACAGCAACACCAGGCAGAGTAAGATGAGCTGAACATTTCTGCAGCGATTTTAGCCTTTTCCAAAAATGTTGTCTGAGGAATGAGCTGAGCTTCGGTTACGTCCTCATACCTGTGTCTGTCTGAACCTGCAGGTGTGTAGCTTCCTCTTTATAACCTGCAGCTGGAATTTTAGAAAACCTTTAATCCGTCTTCTTTTTGTCAAGCAGAAAAGCAAAGTGAGTCAGGGATTTTAAATAAAATAGTTTTTGGTTGTAAAAATGACACATGATCAAACATGACGAGTTCTGAAAGGGATTTTATGTCACTGTATCAAGGTGATGAAAGTATCCTAAATGTGTCAAACAATCTTAGATCATCTGATTTAAATTTATTGTAACCTAACGCAGTTTAAAAAACTGTAAATTATACACCAGAACGTGATCTATGAGGAATAATGTGTGACTGGTATTTTGGTGATCATTAGATAAAATAAACAAAAAGCTGTGAAGGATCATTGAGATGTTGGTGAAACAGTTGAGACAACTCAGCCCTCTTTGCTGTCAGCTCTGTCTGTTAGCAAAATATCTTATGGACCACAAGATCGATTTTAATGAAACTTCCAGAAAATTATGGCTGATTAACTTTTGGAGCCAACTCAGTTCAAGATGGCTGCCTCTGCCAATTGATCTTAGAAAAAATAAATATGGCTTTAACTCGGTCTTTAGTCGTTCAGTACACACTCCAAGAGTTCCAGGAGAGCGTGAGAGCTTTCTTTAAAACTTTTGCACTAACTGTTGACGTCAGTCTTGTTGTCTGGAAACATTTCTTCTGAACATCTTGACGGATTTGAATGAAACTCACAGAACTGGCTCAACATCGCCGTAACTTTTAGAATCAGCTCCATTCAAGATGGCCACTGTCGTGGAAAAAGATTTCCAAACAAACTAAGGTGTAGTTCATCAGATTTATTACCAAGCTTTGGAGACCAGCCAGCAGAAGATCAAAGACATTTATTGCTGTTTTAACCTGTCTGGAGCGCCGACCGTTCTGACTTCATGAACTGAAAAGTTTACCGTATTTTCCGGCATATAAGTCATAGTTTGCATAGATTTACTAATCCTGCGACTTATACGCTGAAGAAACTTACATATGTTTTTTTTTCCATACACAATTTTTGACTGACACTTTAAATGTTCATCCATGCTAACATGAACCAGAGTAAACATCACCATTTGCAGCCGCTAGAGGCACGAGAGGGCCCTCTAGGCTTCTGACAACTACCGGTAGGCTTATATGTTGTTCCTGTACTGCTACACATTTTTTGGTGGGATGTGGGGGTGGATGTCTAAACTGAAGCCCATATTGTCCAAAAATAACGTGGAGACAGTAATCCCACCAAACAATGACCATTAAAGTACATTAATTAGTACAACATACCCTTTCACTTCTACGCCGATGACTGTCAAATTTACTTCCCCCTAAGACACAATGGTACATGCTCTATTCAACCACTGCTCAACTGCCTGGCTGACATCAGGGACTGGATGGCTTTAAATTTCTTAAGTTTCAATGAAAAGAAGTCTGAATTCATGTTGTTCCCTCCCAATGACACGAGCACAAACCACTGCATTGACCTCTCCGCTCTAACCCTGTCAGAAAAACAAAGAGTCACTATCTGGGAGTGATAATGGAACTTCCGTGAAACGTGATTTAACAATCATGTAAATATGATTGTTAAATCACGTTTCTTCCAACTGAGGTGGCTGTCTAAACAGAAGCCCATATTATCCAAAAATAACCTGCATTCATTACATCTAGGTTTGATTACTGCAATTCACTCCTGTTTGGTATCAGTCAGACCTCCATTGCACGATTGCAACTGGTTCAGAATGCAGCAGCCCCATTTTTAACCAGTACAGGCAAAAGAGAGCACATTACACCAGTTTTGGCCTCACTGCACTGGTTACCAGTTCACCTTCGAATCCAGTTCAAAATACTCCTGTATGTCTACAAATCACTGAACAGTTCCGCCCCCCCCCCCCCCCCCCCAATCTCTCTGATCTGCTACAACCGTATGTCCCACCACGTTCCCTGAGGTCAGCGGACCAGTTGCTCCTCACAGTTCCAGGAACTCATCTTAAGCGCAGAGGTGACAGGGCCTTCTCTGTAGCAGGACCAAGACTTTGGAATGAGTTGCCTCTGCTTGTCAGACAGGCCCCCTCCCTCTCGGTTTTCAAGTCCCGTTTAAAAACTCACTACTATTCAGTAGCTTTCAACACCAGATGATCTGTGTTTTGATCCTGTATGCTCCACACTGGTTTGTCGTCATTATCTGCATCGTTTTTATGTCTATATTCTGATTTACTTCATTTTGTATTTTGCTTTGTGTGTTACCTGTTGTTCTGTCTGTACAGCACTTTGGTTGGCCTTGTAGTTGTTTTAAGTGCTCTATAAATAAAATGGTATGGTATGGTTTATTAAGGAAAAAGTTAAACTGAGACACACCTTTGCTATAATGTCGAGCAAACAAATAATTGTTTTAGGTGCTTATCGTGTTAAATTTTGAAGAAATGCAACAGCAAGTCCTCTCATGCGCGCCCCCATGGACTCCAATCAATTTTTGGCACGACACGGCCCACGTTTCCTGGGGGTCAGCGGTCAAGTCAAGTCAGATTTATTTATAGAGCACATTTAAAACAGAAACTGTTACCAAAGTGCTTAACAAAAATATCACAACATCAGATAAAAAGTAACAAGATATATTTACAGCACATGGAATAAAAATATAAAACCAAAAACAATTAGAAACAATGAAATACTAAATCAGATCACAATGTGTCAAAAGTCAAGGAAATAATAACAAAAAGCATAAACTCAGTCAGAAACAATGAAATACTAAATCAGATCAGATGACCTTGTGTTAAATAGGAATAATAACAAAAGCATAAACAGAATCAGCATCAAAGAAAAACCAGATCTAAATCCGATCACCCTGTGTTAAATGTCACTGAGTATAAATGTGTTTTTAGGAGAGATTTAAAGGCAGAGACTGAGGTGGCCTGTCGAATGTTGATGGGCAGGTTGTTCCAGAGTTTAGGGCCCACGACTGAGAACGCTCGATCTCCTCTGAGCTTCAGCTGGTTTTTGGTACGGCCAAAAGCAGCTGGTCTGATGATCTCAAAGCCCGAGAAGGAGCATAAGGATGAAGAAGGTCAGAGAGGTATGATGGTGCGAGGCCGTTAATGCACTTGAATGTCAGCAGGAGAATTTTAAAATTGATTCTGACACGTACAGGAAGCCAGTGAAGGGAGGATAGAACCGGAGTAATGTGCTCAAACCTGCGAGTTCCTGTTAGTAGCCGAGCTGCAGCATTTTGTACGAGCTGGAGACGTGAAAGTGAAGCCTGACTAACCCCAACATAAAGTGAGTTACAGTAGTCCAGCGGTGACGCATAATAAACACGACTTATACGCCAAAGTGACTTATATTATGGTTTTTCTTCTTTGTGATGCTTTTTAGACTGATGCGACTTATTCTCCAGAAAATACGGTAGTTTTGTAGAATCACTCCAGCGCCAGCCCTCAGCCTCTCTCTCCCTGTCTGGCTGTCATCAATACTCTGCTGCAGTCAGGAGAGGAGGGAATCGGAGTCCAGGACTCTACAAGACAGTCACTGCATCAGTTGTATCATATCCTTATCATATCAATCAAACCTTGAGTATATTAAAAACTAGTTCTTTCGGTTCCTCACGGACCGGTCACAGTATACATGGAACAGTTTATCATTCATTCACATCACAGTATATGAGAAAAGAATGAAGAATATGGAGCATGATGAGTGAAATAATACACATCACCTTGACAGCCTCCATGGCTAATCCCCATGTGCCAATACTAAAATGCCTATAAGTGAGCAAACGTTATAAATATTAAAACAAATTAGTTATTTACAGCATATAGTGTAAGTGTGACATTTTGCAATATTGCATGAAATTGCACGTAATGGTATTTCCTAGGTTTGACCAAAACTTATAACTTCTGTCATTATGTTGTGATCTTGGTTTAAAACTCTGGCCTGAAAGGCAGTGATTCCTTCATTTTTATTTTAACGTAACATTTCGCCTGCAATCTTGAATGAATGTTGATCAGCGATTGGCTAAAGATGTTTGTGAATCTTCCTACTTGTTGCTGTTGCAGGCTCGTGGAGCAACAGGGGCTACTTTGGGGAACGTATCAGAACGTGGGAGAGTCAGAGAGGTCTGTCATTCCTGCAGAACATGGAGTTGAGGGGAGGAGAGTTACTCGTGCCCAGAGCAGGACTCTACTACATCTATGCTCAGACCTACTTTAGACTGTTGTCTGTGGCAGAGACAGAGGAGGATGCAGCAGAGGATGAGGGAGCAGAGCTCATCCAGTACATCTACAAAAAGGTTGTTTTTGTTGTTCTCCCATTAGATCAAAAAAAAAAAAACTAGAAACTGGTGGAGTAGATAAAATCCTAGTATTAAATACTGCTTTGTCCCTCAGATGAGCTCCTACACTGGGCCCATCTTGCTGATGAAATCTTCCCGGAGTGTCTGCTGGCCCCATGATCAGGAGCCGGGCCTCTTCTCTCTTCTCTCTGCATCAAGCCGGCACTGCCTTTCTTCAGCCTGCTGACCGCCTCTTTGTCACCGTCAGCAATGCCAGTGCCATGGAGATGAACGGGAGGGTGAGCCACTTCGGGGCTTTTCTCGTAGGCTAAAAGAAGTTAACTGAAATAGGGATGTGGTTCACCAGAACATCAAAACTTTGCTTGAGTTGCTGTCTGAAGAAAAGGCTGGAAGATTAAAGAACTTATGAACTTCCTTTGGACTGTGGAACTGTAAAAGCTGCAATCAAACGCAGCTGCAGAACACGAAGTGCTCTAAAAAACAAGGACCACTTGTCTGGTGTTCATTTATCTGAGCAGCAGCCAACTTCACACAAGCTGGAAAACAGAGTGTTGTAATAAATCTGTGGGTCATGTAGTGGACTAGGCCTCCGACCAAAACCTGCCTCTGAAGACCTTCATGGGACAGGAACTGTTATTTCATTGATTTGAATCCAGAAAAACAAATTAGCTCATCCAGGGACTTTCTAATTGTATCCTGAACTAATCAATTGAAAGAACACTCTTCTTTTATATTATCATCACTATTTTACAATATCTTGATAATCAAAAGTGTGTTTAGTTTATGCCATTTTTAAATGTTGAAGTGAACCACTCATTTTAAATCAACTGTGAAACAGTTTTAATGATTTTTAAATCCTCATTCAAATTAGAAATCAAGTTAAATGTCTATTTTACAAAGTAATAATGCATTTTGATCTTCTGTCTGAAATGAGAAGTAGTGATGTCGGTCAAAAGTCAGAGACAGTCAAAAAACAAGTTGTTAGAACGGGATGTCGTGTTTTTAAAACTCTCAGACAGTAAATAAGAGAACTGGCACCTGCAGTGTTTCTCACTTCGCCAATACATTTCTCTTTGTCTGTTCCTAAACATTTCTGCTGTTTTCTTGACTTGTAAAAACCCTTTGACGTCACTAGAACCACACCCATGTTGGTTGCTTCAACCAATCAGGACTTACTAAAGTGACCAGAAGCAGAACTCTTTAAAAGTCCACACTTCCTGGAACTATTAGTCTTCTGGAGTCTTCTGGAGTAATGTCTTCTGAGTTTTCTGAGGTTCTGGGAGAGTTCTAGCTGTTCTGGAGCTGTGGAGTTTTCCACTGCTGAGTGGAACTTCGGACTCAGTTTTCCAGTCTGATGGAGTCATCCATCTCTGCTGGAGTCACGGCGCCTCGCTGTGACTATCACCAGGCGAATGCCCTACAATTTCTGACGAAGTTTGTTCTGTAGAACGGAGTATCTCACAACTTCTGCCGAGTCGCAGCCGCCCTGAGGAGACGCTGAAAGGTAGCGTGCCAGGGACCTCTTGACCATAGCTGACCCATCCTCTGCCAAGGTAAAGAGTCGTCACGAGCTTCACGCAAAGTGTACCGCGGGCGCTGCGTTTGAAAGGAGCGTGTTGTTCTGGTCTACAGACCTAAATCTTCCTTCAACATCTCCCCTTTAAACTCCTCCATATTTCCCATCTTTAAAACTCTTCTATCTTGCCAGTAATTAATCTAGAAGCCTTCAGAAATGTCTGTTGTTTTTATTAAGTAAAACGTGCCAAGTTTTATTAATCAGAACCAGACCAGTCTAATCAAGTGTACAATGTTTTGATGTTAAATTTTGATTCTGTTAATAAATGACCACATTTATTTTGATGGGTCAAAGAAAATTAACGTCTCATGTCACTGATTAAACCATCTACGCACAGTACCTCTGTCACATATCTGTAAGTAGCTCGAAAAAGAGAGAACCCGTTAATTTAAATATGACTGTAGTGGAGCTCTGAAGCTAACCTAGCCTTTTAGAACACTACAGTCACACAGGTAGAATATCTTGCCTAGAATGTCAGAACCATCAAATAATCACCACACACACCAGGAGGTTAAGAAAACGAAGGTGTTTTATTTATTAATCTAGTACTTATAAAACCAACCCTTCCACCTGAACCTCACCCCAAGATAAAAAGTAGAGGCCTACATTAAAGATGAAATAAGTACATTCAGCTCACCCAGCGGCGAGACCCCTCCCCAGGGTCTGAGCTTGTGATGTCATCCAACACCCCGAGGACTGACTTAGCTGGACAACGATCAGACCTCCTGGATCGACTCCGCAGCAGAGCAGCCAACAGGAGCAGCAGGAGAACAAGGTGGTGACTGCACCCAGCTTTGACTGTCTGAAGGAGGCACCCAGCCTCCCCTCCTGACACAGGAACACCTAACCACCTGTCTTAGCGTCTTTGTCGCCGGCAGCTCTAAATGACTGTAAAGGACACCCTCCCTCCAAAAAGGGTGCTGCCACAACCAGAACAGCTCTGCCCTCACTTTGTTTGAGACCTTTATTCAGTGTGCCGCTCCTCTGCTCATCATACACAGCTGTCTCTGATTCTGCCTCCTCTGATGAGTCTTGTCCAAACACATCACAGCGCTACACTGTACAGCTTTAATAAACCTGGGTTACACTGTGTTTTAAGATAGATTCAGCAGTAGGATGGCATCCTGTTGAACGGACATATAAACTACAGGTAAAACAGTTAGTAGATAAATGCTTTTCCAAGTCATGAGGGGGTGTTGGAAGTGTCAGGTCTTGGGTTCACATGTTTAATATAACTTTTTAATAAAGCTTTCAAGTTGATTATTGCACATATAGTGGAATTTCCTGTTGACTTCAATTCAGAGCTTCAGTTTCTGAGAATGAGATCATTAATAATTGTCACAAAACCTGTTGCTTCATTTTTTAGTACTGTAATATATTTTTGTAAATGGACTGTACTTATACAGCTCCTTCTTATCAAGACACTCAAAGCTCTTTACAGCACAGTCTGTGCCTCATTTACCCATTTATACAGGACTCTGTCTGTACAGACTAATCTGAGCTTTATCATATTCAGACACTGATGGGACACACATCAGAGGCAATGAGGGGTTCAGTTTCTTGTCCAGGGACACTTCAGCATGTGACTACTGGTGGAATCAAACCCCCAACTCTCCTATTGGAGAATGACTGTTCTAACCAGCCACAGCTGCCCACAATATAGTGTATATACTGTATATACAGGTCCTTCTCAAATAATTAGCATATTGTGATAAAGGTAATTATTTTCCATAATGTAATGATAAAAATGAAACTTTCATATATTTCAGATTCATTGCACACCAACTGAAATATTTCAGGTCTTTAATTGTTTTAATACTGATGATTATGG
>NC_056518.1:327739-344851 GCF_014905685.2 Nematolebias whitei
CCATAATCATCAGTATTAAAACAATTAAAGACCTGAAATATTTCAGTCGGTGTGCAATGAATCTGAAATATATGAAAGTTTCATTTTTATCATTACATTATGGAAAATAATGACCTTTATCACAATATGCTATTTTTTTGAGAAGGACCTGTATAGTTATATGTAGTCATGAGTTGAATTAGACTCTAAACAAAGTCCTGTTTTGCCATGAAAATTAAATTTCATCTCCAAAAACTTATTTCTGCTGCATTTCAGCCATAAAAGGACATCATTATGGTGACATAATTTTAGTGATCCTTACTATTGCAGTTGAAAGTGTTGATGAGGACGATACTGGAAATCGCTCCATGATTGCTCTTCTTCTGTTAACCATGACTATCTGCACAGAAACACATGCACAGATCTGCACTTTGCACCAAGTCTCCATAGACTCCAGGATGTCACTGCTCATAAGGTTGCACCTAAATCAGATCATCAATCCGAAGAGTGGTTCACTATTGTTAAAAAAAAAAAGCTAGTGTCCAAGAAAGTCCAGCAAACGTCTCTTGTTGATTTGAGTGCTGGGCACCAACAGAGCCATGTGCTCGTGAGGTGAACATGGCCTTTAATCATAAAGAGCAACATAGAAGCCACTTCTTTAAAAGAATAAAACCATTAACCCCTCTTCCTTTTGAGGCTACAGGTACCTTTTGATTGAACTGCAGTCTGTGCACAATAATTTGTTGCCCACCATAATTACCTCAGCTCATGGTGATGTAATCTGCTGTATTTAGAAATGAAGACAAGTCGATGTGCTCCTATGATGGCATGAAGACACCTGGGATTACTTTGTGACTTTTGTGAGAGAGAAGTTCTTGCACTTTAAAGAATAACGTTTAAAACTGAAGTCACAAGTTGAGAACCCTACAGAAGTTGTGGAGGTTCCCTCAAGAACGTCATGAGATGCCACCTGAAGGAAAAGTGATTGACAGCATGCCTGAAATGGCAGAGGTCCTGAAAAAGTGTTAAAACTCAAATATTGGCTCTTTGCATACATTAAAGGGAATTAATAAAAACTTGACACTTCTGACTAAAATGGGGTGGCTGTGGCTGAGTGGTTAGAGTAGTCGTTCTCCAATGTGAGAGTTGGGGGTTCGAATCCACCAGCAGTCACATGCTGAAGTGTCCCTGGGCAAGACACTGAACCCCTCGTTGCCTCTGATGTGTGTCCATCAATGTATGAATGTGATAAAGCTCTGATTAGTCTCTTTAGAATGATTTGTTCCATTATCTTTGTAGAGATCTAGTATAGAGCTGTATGAATGGGTCAGTGAGGCAGATTGTTGTAAAGAGCTTTGAGCATCTTGATCAGATAGAAAGGTGATATATACAGGGTTTTTTATTCGTCTTCTTTCGGCTGCTCCCTACGTTAGGGGCCGCCACAGCAAACTAAGTCGCACGAATACTTGGCAGTTATTTTTACGCCGGATGTTCTTCCTGACACAACCACAGACACCGAGCTACCTCAGCCTGTGTGTGGAGCAGATGGTGGGGGTTAAAGGCCTTGCTCAAGGAGCCAGGGTGGGACGAATGAGGGTGGGGGCAGGTGTGGGTGCTTCACCTACCCCACCCACATTTTTGATCTTGTTGGTACCGGGGCTTGAACCGCCGATCTTCCGATCACAAGCCCGCGTTCTCTAACCTCTGCACCACCACTCCCATACGAAAGGTGCTACTGTATATAAGTACAGTCCATTTACCATTTAAAATAAAAATGCTAAAGCAGCAAACTGTGTGAAAACCAAAACTTGTCATTCTCCTATCGTTCTGCTACAGGTGTAAAGTAAACCCAGTCCAGTTTCTGGATCCATGAACTAAAGGACATTTACTGGGTTTCCATTGAAGAGTACAAACCTTCAGTCCAACAGTTTGTTTTCCCAGATTAATGTTTCACCACTGTTCACATTTAATTTAGTTTTAAATAATTTTCTCAGGGTGAAAACAGGTTTTATTTTGAGCCGGTGTTTCCTTAGTAAATATCACATTGTAGATTTGTTGTCATGTGCATGTTTTTACCTTCAACCAGGTCTTTTAGGTACAGCTAACTAATCTTGTTTTGAGTAATTATAGTCTGCTGACAGGTAATAGTAGATGATGAGTCTGTCAGCAGGGCAGCACGGTGGCGCAACTGGTAGAGCTGCTGCCTCTCAGCGAGCAGGTCCCTGGTTCAAACCCCGGTCCAGGGGCCTTCTGGGTGGAGTTTGCATGTTCTCTCCGTGCAGGTGTGGGTTTTCTCCGGGTTCTCCGGTTTCCTCCCACAGACCAAAAACATGCATGTTAGGCTGATTGGTAACTCTAAATTGTCCCTAGGTGTGAGTGTTTGTTTGTCTCGTTTGTCTCTATGTGTCCCTGTGATGGACTTGCGACCCGTCCAGGGTGTCCCCCGCCCCTCGCACAGTGATTGCTGGACATGGGGACCAGCGACCCGCGTGACCCAAAATGGAATAAGCGGGTAAAGATAATGGATGGATGGAGTCTGTCAGCAAGATATGTGATTCAATTCAATACAAATTCAAAAATACTTTATTAATCCCAGAGGGAAATTATAAGTGTTGTCGTAGCTCATCATTCTGTTTTCATTCAAGAGTTGTTAGATGCTGATTGCTGTGGGCAGGAAGGGTCTCCTGCAGCGAATCCGAAGAATCTGGCCACACATACCGATCCGTCCACCTGGATCCAGCTTGCCATCAGATCTGGCAGGCCTCTCGGTCCTCCTGAGCAGCAGGACTGCCCAAATGCCGGGCAGAATTCCTCCCTGAGCAATGGTCACTCTTCCCAGCAGTCTGCTGAGCTCCTCGTCACCATGGACAGACAGCTGAAGGTGCTGGAGGATGATCCCGGTCCTCCCATTGGCACGAGCTGAGTTTCCCACCAGCTCCAGGATCTTGGCGGTCAGGTACTTGAGCACTGCTGCCAGGTTGATGGGAAATGGTCCACAGTGCCTCCTTTTCAACTCATTTGGGATTTGGGGCTGTAGTTGAGGTATTTGAGCTTTTGAGATGTTAATCAGCTTCTCCTGGTTGTTAAAAACCACATTGTTGCCATGGTTACACATCATAACAAATGCCCAAAAGTAAAAAAGTTTCAGTAAAAATCCTTCCAGCTGCACAGCATCTGATACCAGAGGAAACAATCATTTGAAAATTGTCTTCCTGTCCTCTCAAACAGCCGGTCAAAGCAGATGGTCTCTTGTCCTGAGCCTGGTTCTGCTGGAGGTTTCTTCCTGTTAAAGGGAGTTTTTCTTTCCACTGTGCTTGCTCAGGATGGGAGACTGCAACAAAGCCAAGATTCAACTTGTCTGCTGGATTCCTTAGAGAACTTTACTAATTGGCTTTTATGTGAATGTTCCTGTAAAGTCCCTGAGACAACTTTGTTGTGATTTGGTGCTTTATAAATAAACTGAATTGAAAAAAAGTGATTTACATGTGGGCGGCTGTGGCTGAGTGGTTAGAGCAATCGTCCTCCAATGCAAGAGTTGGTGGTTCAAATCCACCAGCAGTCACATGCCGAAGTGTCCCTGGGCAAGACACTGAACCCCTCATAGCCTCTGATGTGTGTCCCATCAGTGTATGAATGTGATAAATCACTGATTAGTCTCTTTAGAATGATTTGTTCAATCATCTTTGTAGAGATCTAGTATAGAGCTGTATGACTGGGTAAATGAGACACAGATTGTTGTAAAGAGCTTTGATTATCTCAATGAGATAGAAAGACGCTGTATAAGTGCAGTCCATTTACCATTTACATCCAAAAAAAAAAGAGTAATTGAAAGATTTCAAAAGCAATAACTCAGAACGAATGTAACAGAGCTACTCCAACATGCAGCCACCCCAAGCAGCGCAATTCTATAACATGATGAGCTCATTTTAACATATTTTCAAGCTCATCACAGCTCATTATCGTTTGGAGTCGATCCAATCTAAGATGGCCGTCTGAGTTAACAGACTTAAGCTAACAGAAAAAGGTTTGTTTACAGAGACCTAATATTTGACGTGGTAGTAGCTGAGAGTTATTCACAACAAATACTGAGTGCATTGTTTTTAATGTTTAACTAAAACATTTACAACTTTAAAAGCTGGACAGATCTTAGTTTAAACGTCTGGCTAAAATGAAACAGAATTTATTTAGAATCAATCTGACCCCAAATCAGCTCACACACTGAAAAAGACCCAAAGCTGAAAAAGTAAAAAACTATCTTTTAATTCAGGTTGTATTACATGTCTCCATAATATGGCAGTGAATGTTTCAGCAAGTCACTCAAACAGGAAACTTCTTTACATTAGAAAATAAATGAGAAAATCAGGGTTCAAGTAATGCCCAAACAAAATATACACATTTGAAACATAGACATATGAACATATTCTAGTTTAGAGCAGAGCTGCGGTGTTTGAGATCGTTCTTGATTCAGTCTCTTTTTGTTACTGACGGACAAACGTCACGAAGTGACAGCTGACATGGTAAACACTAACACAGACAACACGCAGCCTGGTGAGTTATTGGACGTGAATGAAAAATACAAATAAAAAGACACTGGTAACTAATCTGAAACAGTATAAAAATAAGTTTCAAGTTTCTGATCAGTCAAATATGTATGTGGGATTAAAGGATATCTTATTTTAGTTGTTTATGACAACCTATGGCTTCAGTTTATCTTTCCACATGACCATGTACAATCTAACAGTTCTTTAACAGTTGGTTATAGTCTGTAATGATAAAAGTGTCAACAACTGGAGCTGGGAGGCTCCATGTTGCTATTGCTATGGTAACCAAGAGGACTTTCAGGTGCATCTACCAATAAATCTTACACCTCACCACTGATATTAAAAGGTAATCTCACACACACTCTAACCTTGGAGCCTCTGACATGAACTCATCAGTCACGTGTACAAACAGCTGACAGTGCTCAGACTGAAGGGATAACTATCAGAAAAGGCAGATTAATCATCCGTTCACAATCAAAATGTGATCATGTTTAGAATTAGTAACAACTGTCCCAACAGAAATGCCTTTCTTCAAAAGGAAGCAACACTCAAACTGGAAAATTGCTGCAACTTTGATAGCACAAGGCTGAAGATGCATTTTGCAGCGAATGTGATGTGCATACAAGCATACACATACTTGAACAACCTGTTATGGGTTTCTATTGCCTTTTACTGGATGTCTGTCATCTAGGAACATGAAAAGCACCGCTCTAGTACAGATCATCCTTGAAATGAAGGAACTACAGACTGACAGCACAACACACCAGCACACAGGCACAATACAGGAGGCTTTGGCACACCCATGCTAGTCTTACTACTTAGCATTTTCGACAAGACCCATAGCTGCCGTACGTTGCCTCCACTGTGAGGGAAGGGGTGCAGGTTGTCCACAGACCTAGTGATCAGCGGTCACGTTCAAACCACTCAACCAATCAGCAGCTCCAGGCTGTCTTCAAAGTTGGGATCCTGTGGGGGGCTGGGGGACAGGAAGGCTGTGGTCACAGGAGTCCCTGTGGCTGTGGCGACATTAAGAAGAGTGTTAGCACGGATGCTGCTGGTTGCTGGATTGCGGAGTGCTGCGGCTGCCGTGATGCTGGTCAAGTTGATGCCGAGAGTGAGTCGTGTCTGCTCCAAGGCCTTCTCTGGCACAGCAAAAGCCTCGAGCTTCTTCTCACCGTTTGCCATGTAGGAGTTCTGGCAACCTCGACAGATGCAATCTAAGCACGCCTGAGAAGGATGTGAGAAGACAACATTACCCTGCAAGAACTTAGCATTTGTCTACGTTTCACCCCAATGTTGAAAAACATGCCAAATAGTTTCAGTTTCATAAAATACTTCAGAATACTGACTTATAGACTTTAGTAATATTTGATGGCAAATGTGATCTAGCATCAAACACATTTTCATCTTGCAGCCTCGGGTTCCAGGAAATGAAACCAGACTGAGTACTACACTATACTGATATGTCAAAATTGTGAGTCTGAGCAAAATAAGCAGGAACTGGTTGATTTTTTTTTTTTTTAAAGACATGGTTGCATTCAGAACATCGCACCTTCTATAAGGACTGAACAAAGAGAAACAACAATGCTGTGAAACAGTTTTCAAATAAAAAAGTATCTTTGCAACATGTATCCTGAGCAGCATGCTGTGACAGTCTGCATTCAAACTATTGTTTCTGGGAGTGTAAGTACTTCAGCACACTTTGTGTTTGTTTAGTAGCTGAAAAACATTCAGCTCATTTAGGAGAAAGGTAATATGAGTTTTGGTTTTTGTAACTTTATTATTATTCAAAGTATTTAACATTTTACACAAATATTTTGCCTATAGAAATACATTAAGAGCCCTTCAGTTCCTTTACAATTACTTTGAGATCAGCTTCAGCTTGATCGCTTTATTTTTTGTTTTCTCACACCACTTTTAGCTACCATTCAGCTACTTAGTTTTTAGTTACTTTTTTCTACTTTTAGCTAACCATTTGCTGCTTTTAGCTTTCAGCCTGTGTTTTGCTACTTTTACAAACTGGATCCCAAAAAGTTGGGACACTAAACAAATTGTGAATAAAAACTGAATGCAATGATGTGGAGATGGCAAATGTCAATATTTTATTCGTAATATAACATAGATGACAGATCAAAAGTTTAATCTGAGTAAATGTAACATTTTAAAGGAAAAATATGTTGATTCAAAATTTCACAGTGTCAACAAATCCCAAAAAAGTTGGGACAAGTAGCAATAAGTGGCTGGAAAAAGGACATTGAGCATATAACGAACAGCTGGAAGACCAATTAACACTAATTAGGTCAATTGACAACATGATTGGTATAAAAAGAGCTTCTCAGAGTGTCAGTGTCTCTCAGAAGCCAAGATGGTAAGAGGATCACCAATTCCACCATTGTTACGCAGAAAGATAGTGCAGCAATACCAGAATGTTGTTACCCAGCGTAAAATAGCAAAGACTTTTAAGTTATCATCATCAACCGTGCATAACATCATCAAAAGATTCAGAGAATCTGGAACAATCGCTGTGCGTAAGGGTCAAGGCCGTAAAACTCTACTGGATGCTCGTGATCTCCGGGCCCTTAAACGTCACTGCACCTCAAACAGGAATGCCACTGTCAAGGAAATAACAGAATGGGCTCATGAATACTTCCAGAAAGTATTGTCAGTGAACACAATCCACCGTGCCATCCGCCGTTGCCAGCTGAAACTCTACAGTGCAAAGAGGAAGCCATTTCTAAGCAAGCTCCACAAGCTCAGACGTTTGCACCGGGCCAGGGGTCATTTAAACAGGAGTGTGGCAAAATGGAAGACTGTTCTGTGGTCAGATGAGTCACGATTTGAAGTTCTTTATGGAACACTGGGACGCCATGTCATCCGGACCAGAGAAGACAAGGATAGCCCAAGTTGTTATCAACACTCCGTTCAGAAGCCTGCATCACTGATGGTATGGGGTTGCATGAGCGCTTGTGGCATGGGCAGCTTGCATGTCTGGAAAGGCACCATTAATGCAGAGAACTATGTTCAGGTTCTAGAACAACATTTGCTCCCATCTAGACGTCATCTCTTTCAGGGAAGACCCTGCATTTTTCAACACGATAATGCCAGACCACATTCTGCAGCAATCACAACATCATGGCTACGTAGGAGAAGGATCTGGGTACTGAAATGGCCAGCCTGCAGTCCAGATCTTTCACCTATAGAGAACATTTGGTGCATCATAAAGAGGAAGGTGCGACAAAGCAGGCCCAAGACGATTGAACAGTGAGAGGCCTGTATTAGACATGAATGGGAGAGCATTCCTATTTCTAAACTGGAGAAACTGGTCTCCTCTGTCCCCAGACGTCTGTTGAGTGTTGGAAGAAGAAGGGGGGATGACACACAGTGGTAAAAATGGACTTGTCCCAACTTTTTTGGGATTTGTTGACGCCATGAAATTTGGAAACAACAGATTTTTCCCTTAAAATGAAACATTCTCTCAGTTTAAACTTTTGATCTGTGATTTGTGTTCTATTCTGAATAAAATATTAGATGTTGGCACCTCCACATCATTGCATTCAGTTTTTATTCACAATTTGTTTAGTGACCAAACTTTTTTGGAATCCGGTTTGTACCTATGGTTCTGCTTTTTGTAGCATTTCTGCTCTTTTCATCTTTTAGCTCTCCCTTTGTTCCTTTTATAGCGTTAAAGTGTCCTTGAGCAAGACACCCAATCCCTAATAGCTCCCCGGGCACTTACAGCCGCCCGCTGCTCCACCTGATCTCACATGTGATGGGTTAAATGCAGAAAACTTTTTGTCATGTCAAATTTTGTCATACAATTTTGAACATACAATGATAAGATTGCAATAAATAAATAACACCTATCATTTCCCAACATGTTTCTAACTAAATCAAAGAACATTACAATGGTATTATTAACTGTGAATGACATAATAAGATAACAATAGACAGTTAAAGTGGAAAGTTTGTCATGAACAGATGCCTCACCTTGCGGTTTGAGTAACAGGGACAGCGCTGCCCCCTGCAGGTTAAAACTGATGGGTTCTGAGTGGCCCTGCCACATTTACAGCCCTTCTTCTCCGCCGGCTTCTTGTAGGGAGGCCTAACAGGAGGTGCGGGCAGCAGGCAGCCTGACAGCAAGCGCTGCTCTTTGCTTCGGTCCTTGGTCTTTGACCCCCCACTGCTGCGAGCCTTGGCATGGGGCTTTTTAGGGCTTTGCTCCATATGCTTCCTGACGCCTTTACTGTTCTGCACAGGACGACTGGACTTGGGGAGCATGCCATTAGGAAGCGAGGAGTATGTGTGCACCGGCACAGCTATGGAAGGTGTAGGTAGTTTTGTGTGCAGTGTGTGGGGGGAGGTTGGAGTGTGAAAATACGATGAGCCCTGCAAGATGGAGACGATAGGGAGGGGTTTCACTTGTTCCCGATCACTCTCTGACCGGGATCGCTTGCGGTTAAGGCGGATTGTTGGGAGCTTGGAGACTGCTGAAGGCTCTAAGGAAGATGCCTGTGTGTGAGCACCATGACCTGCTACTGTGATAGTCCTGCCAGTTTGAATCTGTGTGTAATTGTGAGCTGCATCCAGCTGCAAGTACATGTGATTATGTGCTCTGTCCGTGGTTGTGTGTGTGCGTATCCTTTCTGGCTGTGAATGGAGAGAATCTCGCCCAGGCTGAAGGGGATCCAATGTCTGCAAGACCTCCTCTACACTGAGGAGCAAAACCTCTCCCTCCTCCAGCTCCCTGTTACAGGATTCTCCATCCCTGAGTGAGCACACAGTGCCTGGTGTCGGAGTTAAAGGTCCAGTGGTCAGACTCAGTTCCAAACCACAAGCTGTATCAGATACAGCTAAGCCTGCATGTTGCTGTTCCTCAACTAGTTCACATACTTCCAGCTCAGGAGAAGAGGGATCAAGATCCTCCAGTGCTTCTCCGTTGCATTCCTGGGGTCCATTGAAACACGGAGGCTCTGAGGAAGAGTTCTGGGGAATGGCTGAGAGCTTGGTGGGAACAGGTGGTGCCTCTGTGGGAGTAAGAGACTCTGGAGCAGACAGATTCACATCTTCTTGGAGCCAGATTAAGTCATCAGTCTCTGTCTCCTCTACATGTGACATTAACACCTCCTCGAGCAAAGTCATAACCTCTGGAGACCCACCAGCATGGCTGCTGATTGACTGCAGCAGTGGAGACTGAGTTACATACAGGCAGAGGTTTTGATAGCACTGCACCAGTAGGGAAAGCTGTTTGTTCTCCTGGAAACAGGAATAGTCCTTACAGCGACTGCATGACAACCGGATCCGCATTTTCTGACCTTTACAGCCCAAGCAAACATAATGCTGACACTCTGGGTGTGTTGGGGAAATGGGATTCTGGAGTAGTTTACCTAAAGTAGAAATAAAAAAGAATGGACTTTTAAAAATGCATAGTGGTTATAATCAGAGCCCGAGTGATATATTGGTAGGGCCATTGTTTTAGGCCGATATAGATGTTTGGGGACCTATTGGTATTGGTGATAATTGTCCCATTATGTGCTAATATAAACACTTCTAATTTTCACCCCTAAAATGCTGAAACCATGCAATGTATCCAGCCGGGGCGCATGAAGACTACTTTCAAGTCATGGCCGTTCACTTAAGTTTCACTTTTCATTTTCAGCACAGCCGAAGCAGAGAACAATACAGTGTGGTGTATTTAGCTGAACAGAGCATTGTACGTTTATTTTAACTGATCTATAAAATAAATCAACAATAAATTCTCTTCAATCCTCCAACCTGATTGTGATAAACTTAAATGTCTCTCAAGTTAACAAACCAACGTTTAGAGAACCTAGCATAGGCTATTGCCTTGCAAAACCTTATCCAGAACAATAAATCTAACGTAGCGGTAAAATATCAGTGTTAGTAATATCCTGATGCATGCTCAATAATCCAGGTAGAAAAATCTAAAAAAGTTAAATCTGGTCCTCTGGACCAGTGTTAGTAATGTTATCTTTGTCGTCCTCAATGAAATGTTTGTCTGAAATCTTTACTTCTCTGCAAAGAACAAAAATACCGACAGTCATCTTACTTAACTTTTCTCTTTTTTTCATATTTAGTAGAGCTGACCAATATGGAAAAGTTGGCTATCGCTGATACCAATACTGGGAAGGCAGGCGACCGCTGATAACTGATATAATGGCTAAAAATTTTTGAGCTTTGTCCACCGCCAAGAATCTAAGAAAACAGTGAGTGGGGCGGCGCTTGTTTATTTAGTGCAGCTGTTAGCAACCATGAAGCTAAGCTAACCAGATCCACACTTTAATTAGTCCCACAGTAGTTTACAGGTGGTGCACTGCTCATAAAAACAAGTCTTCCTAACGTGCGTTCACATTTTCTATCCTCCACTATTCACCATAAAGTTATCACGTGTGTTATAAAATATAAATTAAACAAAGAAACACCCTTCATGCATCTTCATGCGCCCTCTGCTGGATACATTGTAAAATTACAGTTGGTTCCAACATCTTTGGGGTGAAAATTAGAAGTGCTTATACCGGTGCATAATGGGACAATCATCACAGATGCCGACAAGTTCCCAAAAGTCTATATCGGCCTAAATTATCGACCCTACTGATATATCAGTTCGGCTCTAATATTTAGCAGCAGGTTCACTCTAATATCTCAACCTAAATGTCTTTACAGGGATTCTACACTTGTCTGATGCCTCAAGGGTGCACCAATCACAGATTTCTAAAAAGTCTGACCTGCCAATTCAGATTTTGGCCGATACCAATTTAGTTTTATAAGCGACACTGTCAAGTGTTATAAGGTCACAATGCACCTTCAATTTTCCAATCTTATTTTATTGAAAAACTTACCCTTGAACAATATCATAGAAACAATACAAACTTGTTTTAACAGGCCATGGGGTAGTGCTCTGAAATATAAATAAAGTTTAGACAATTGTTGTTAAAAACACCCCAAAAAAAAAAATCTGTAAAATCGGTTTCTCATGCAAGTATCGGCCAATCACTGATCTCCCAAAATTAAGGAAATCTGGGCCGATAAATCAACGGTGCACCCCTAATTTCACTATATTTGTTTACCTACACAGACTTCGGCCAGCGTAATATAGGTCAATCATGCAACTCAAGTGTACACAAGGTTTTCAGCAAATTTAGCCAGATGCTCTATTTCACGTGTCAAACTCAAGGCCCGGGGGCCAAATGTGGCCTTCGGTGACATCTTATCTGGCCCCCAAGATGTTTTTTTTAAAGTAAAATACTTTTATCACTTTATTTTTTTCAGTAATCTTTGATGATCATGTCAAAAGCGCAACAGAGGACATCAAATGAGACCAATCAAACTCTTGTTGAGGAACCTGCAACCAAGAAGAGATGTTGGTATCTAACTTGAGTAAATGTAGATTCTGAAACCGGCCCTTAGTTTGAAAAAGGTTTGAATTTTGGCCTCTTTTGTAAGCGAGTTTGACACCCCTGCTCTATTTACATGAAGTGTAGACCCATGTTTCAGAATAGCATATCAATATATCTGTGAAAATACTAAAGTAAACATTTTCAAATTGCATCATTTGAAATAGTCCAGGTTTTTATGTTTGATTTTATACTTTGTGACGAGTAGTTTTATTTGTCCTTTTCCTTAAAAGTCTGCTTTAGACTGCTGCTTAATACACCGTGTTATTTACATTATTAGTGTGTAGTGTATATCTTAGATCTTTTAGCGTTTGTTCAGCATATATCTTAGTATATATCTTACATTCTTATATACTGTTTCTTTTTATACTTTTTTTGTTGTTGCTATTTTTGGGAGTAACTGGGACCCTGAGTACACAATTTTGTTCCACCTCATGAACCACATGTGATGAGAATGACAATAACGAACCTTGAACTTGAATTGTTCCTCCATTGTAATTTATTAGCATAGGCAAAAACTACTTACTAGTTTTACCACCAACTTTAATTAGTAAAATGGTAATTAGTTGCATCACTAAATCGTCAAAACAGATCCCAGACAGTTCCATAAAAAGCGCTCACAAACGGTCCCAAATGTATATTTGAACAGTTTGTCCTCTAATGTAAGCTGTGTCAGCATGAGCAGGACCGAGTAAATAAAGCATGAATAGGAAGCACATGTTCCGCAGAGAACAACAGAAGACTCATCTGTCTGGTCCAGAGGACAGCCTCGGTTGCCTAGGAGACCACAGATGTAAACGTAGCTCCAGTCACGCACGTCCACACAAGTTTTACTCAAACTGAATAATAGACGTGCGATTAAAAGACTCAAAACATACGCATTTAAAATACAGCCAGTAGGCTACACAAAACACTGAGTGTGTGCTATTTTATATAATGTCAGAATGCTTACCGCAGACACGACAAGCGAGGGACTGTCGGAAGGAAGGTAGCTGCTTGTACATTTCTGCAAAAGTGTGAGGCTGCCGGGGGTCGCAGCGCAGCACTGCTCGGCTGGCAGACACATACAGAGCGGTGGCATTCACGGGATTCATAGCGGTTTATCTTCCAGCTTCAAGAAAGACCGTCCGAGAGGCTAAATCCCGCAGCAAGCAACGCACTCAGCAAGTCAACTTTCCGTAAAATGACGGAAATAAAAGCAGCTTGGTGATACAAAAAATACTGTAGTATGTCAACGCACAATGACATATAATAAATTAACACAATGCAAGATAACGATTACAAGGAAGCAGTGCCAATTGTAACGCGCACACCGTTAGCTAGCTCGACAGGGGCTAACTCGTTAGCATCCCCGGTTTGAGTGGACGTAGCCTTTTCTAGAGCCCTTTCGAAATCCAATTTCTAAGTCTACCAGTAACAAACTATGTGACACAACGCACATGGCTGACGCAACATATGGGCTACAAAATGAACTGAGCGAGCCATGGGGATCAAAATGTTAGCATCACGAAGCTAAAATTAGCTTAACAATTAACCAAATGCTTTTTAAGAGAAATAGCCGATTAAGCCATAGAGGAAATCAACAATTAAACACCTTTTCCGTATTGGTGCTCAGTTGGAGGCAGAGATGCTGCGAGCGTCACAAATTTGCTTGGTTGGAAATTACCTAACAGGCGCGCACTTGATGTAAACAAAGCTAACGAGCTAGCGTTAGCATTTCTAGCTAACTTAGCTATCGCGGAATTAACCGTATCCCTACCCCGCTCGGGCCGTCTTATGTCTCAGCTAGAGGTGCAAAATGCAAACCGCAAACCAAAACCCTTTTATTTCCGCGCGTTTTACTACAATGCTTAGCAAGCAGTGGCCAAAACATTGCTAACTTGCCGTTTAACATGTGCATCAATCATTGGGTTTTCCACTTTTCCTCACAACAATCTCTCGATAGGAATAATAGTCACGCGAGATTTCGTCTGGTTGCCGTGGTTACTACGACTTCTTCTTCTGCGTTTTTATTGGCAGATCGCAAACTGCTTAAATGCGCATACTGCCACCTACTGGACAGGAGTGCGTAAACTCCACGACCATTACCTCATAAATTCTAATTTAGTTTTTTTGTTTTGTTTTGACCAGCGACCCCCGTGACCCAAAATGGAATAAACGAGTAAAGAAAATGGATGGATGGATGGATGGATGGATGGATGGATGGATGTTTTGTTTTGTGAAGTTGCTTTTGGCTTCTTCCGCTTCAGAGGTTACCACATCGAGCGAACTCGCATGAAAGATTTGGCAGTTGTTTTTTGCCAGATGTTCTTCCTGAGACAACTTGGCCTCGAACATGCAACCTGAGGATTACAATACAATGTGGTGGTCAATGACATAACATTACTGTCTGCAGCCCTAGTTTTGTATTATGCAGATATGTGAATAATTATTTTCTAAGAATATGGGTTTCTTCTTTGTTCACTTCTATTAAATTCCCTTCTCTCCCTGCCTCTCTTACAATTTCCCTCAGTCTGTTTTTCAGCCTTCATACACTACTCCACAACCCTCACATTTTATGTTGGTCCTTCTCGTTAGTACAGCAAGTCATTTACAAAGGTATGACCTACCCTTTATTTCATCATTATCACATTTGCTCTTTGGTTTCTTTCGCCATTACTGATTTCAGCATTTTTGTATAAATTTATCCCTGTTTAGTCTTTATTCCACCTTCTACGCCACAGCCACAGAATCAGAAAGCACAGACCCAGCTGCTGAATGAACAGGTGAGACAGACCAATTTTACTATCGAGGCCTTGAAGGCCAAAGAAAATCACATTAAACAGAAACTAACAACGTGCCTAGATCAGACCACACTTCAGCAAGTGTTGGACTGTACAGATCAGGCACGCTTAGCGCAGCATGTCAAGTCCAAGACTCAACAACAAAACAAGTTTAACTTACTAATAACCCATCAACACCATCACTATTCCAATAACAACACATTCAGTGTAGGACAACACTCCAGTAGTCAATTACATGGGTTGTGTTGATGTGTGCTGAGCCCCCTCCTGTTTACTCTGCTCACGTATGATTGTGCAGCTACCCATCCAGGCTGTCACATTGTAAAGTTTGCAGATGATACAGCGGTGGTGAGATGCATCACAAACAATGATGAGTCCAGCTACAGGCAGGAGGTGGAACACCTGGAGAGCTGGTGCAGAGAGAATAACCTTCACATCAATGTGAAGAAGACAAAGGAGATGATTGTGGACTTCAGAAGGAACAAAAACATCTACACCCCCCTGAACATAAGAGGATCTGCGGTGGAAGTGGTCTCCAGCTACAAGCACTTGGGTGTGCACCTGAACAACAACCTCAGCTGGAGCAACAACACCACCAGCCTGATGAAGAAAGCTCATCAGAGACTCTACTTCCTCAGGCGGCTGAGACGAGCTGGTCTGGAAGCTCAGTCCTCACCTCCTTCTACAGGTGTGCAGTGGAGAGCATCCTGTGCTCCAGCATCAACGTGTGGCATGGAGGCTGCACAGCTGCAGAAAGAAAAGCTTTGCAGAGAGTGCTGAAGGCTGCACAGAAGATGTTGGAATCAGTCTCCCCACCATCACAGACATCTACACCTCCAGCTGAAGGAAGAGGGCCACCTGCATCATGAAGGACCACACTGACCCAGCACACACACATTTTGCCCCACTCCCCTCAGGAAAGAGGTTAAGGAGCATTAAGTGTAGAACCACTAGACTGAGGAACAGCTTCTACCCTGAGGCTGTTAGACTCATGAATCTCTAACTAGAATAATCACTGTGAAAAACCACATCATGTTGCTGCTGATCTGTTTCATGTTGCTGCTGATCTGTTTCAATGTTGATGTGTTCATGCGTGCACATCTGCTCACAGACTCATGTTCATGTTTGTGCTGATGTTCAACGTTTTTATGTTATGAGTGCTTAGTGTATATTTAGTTGATGTTTTTCTTAGTTCATATCTTAGATGTTATTACTGTTTTTCTTATACATTTTATTGTTGGATGTAACTGGGACGCTGTGTACATAATTTTGCTCCACCACATGTACCACATGAGGTGCGAATGACAATAAAGGATCTCTGACTCTGACTCTGACTCTGACATGCCAGGGAGACAGAAAAGTGGGTGAAGAATTTATCTGACAGACAGCTCACCCAGCCGGAGACAGAGACTCTTGCCAAGGGACTGAACTTTGCGGTTGCACCAAGTAGAATTCCTCTGGTGGAGATGATCACAGCCACAGAATCAGCCATCCGCAACAACAAAATGAAAGAGGGTGAAGCAGAACAGCTCAGAATCAAAGTTTCATCCTGCCTCAGCAATGCCAAACCACCACCTTCCAACATCAGTAGAGAGGAGAGGGATGCACTCACCACTCTTAGCAAGGACAAAAACATCATCATTCTCCCAGCAGACAAAGGAAGGTGCACAGTGATTTTGAACCAGAAAGACTATCATGAGAAAGTTATGACACTCCTTAGTGACTTAACCACTTATGAACCTCTGAAAAGAGATCCAGGAAGTGGTTACAAGAAGAAGTTAATAGATTGCCTGAAAATGTTGGAGCAGGACAAGGCTATTGACCGTTTTCTGTACCACAGACTGTACCCAGGGGAGGCCACACCTAGTCTGTATGGTTTACCTAAAATCCACAAACAAGGTGTACCTTTAAGACCTATTGTTAGCATGATTAACTCTGTCACTTACAATGTTTCCAAATATCTGGCGTCTGTACTCATCCCTTTAGTTGGCAGCTCAGAACACCACATACAGAACACCATGGACTTTGTGGATAAGGTGAGGGATGTCATCATGGAGACTGATGAAACAATGGTCTCTTTTGATGTCACATCACTCTTTACGTGCATTCCTGTTGATGATGCAGTAGAGGTGGTCAGTTTAAAATTAAAATCAGACACCACTCTGAGCAGCAGGACCACGCTTTCCACAGAACAACTGTGTCAACTCTTGAAACTGTGCCTGCAGTCAACCTACTTCACATATGGGGAGCAATATTATAGGCAGAAACATGGGTGTGCTATGGGGTCTCCAGTTTCTCCTATTGTTGCCAACCTGTACATGGAGGAGGTAGAAAAGAGAGCCTTGACGTCCTTTTCAGGGACACCACCAAGTCATTGGTTCAGGTATGTTGACGACA
>NC_056518.1:344951-346470 GCF_014905685.2 Nematolebias whitei
AATGTCCAGAGGACCAGATTGAACTTTTTTGGATTTTTCTACCTGGATTATTGAGCATGCATCAGGATATTTATTCCACCTTCTCTGCCATATTTCTACTTCTTATCCTTTGATCACCAGTGAACCCATCCATCCATTTTCTTTACCCGCTTATTCCATTTTGGGTCACTGGGGTCGCTGGTGCCCATGTCCAGCAATCACTGTGCGAAGGGCGGGGTACACCCTGGACGGGTCGCAAGTCCATCACAGGGACACATAGAGACAAACGAGACAAACAACCATTCACTCTCTCACTCACACCTAGGGACAATTTAGAGTTACCAATCAGCCTAACATGCATGTTTTTGGTCTGTGGGAGGAAACAGGAGTACCCGGAGAAAACCCACGCATGCACGGAGAGAACATGCAAACTCCACCCAGAAAGGCCCCCGGACCGGGGTTTGAACCAGGGACCTGCTCGCTGAGAGGCAGCAGCTCTACCAGTTGTGCCACCGTGCTGCCACCAGTGAACCCAATTTACTCAAAAGGAATTTAGATTGAACTTTCCTTTTGTTTCTAAATGTTTCTTGTGTTTTTCATATAAGAGTGGTCCAACCACACTCCTAAATATTTGAATTTAGACACCAGTTGTAAAGGCTGGTCATTTAATGTTAGTTTATCTACATATATTTATCTTTCTCCCATTTGTAAGTATCATGTAGAAGGACATGCTACATGGACTGATCACTGAAAGCTCAATTCAAATGTCCATTTTTCTATTTGAATAATTGCTTTCTTTATGTTATGACTCATTTCTTCCCCTCATCCATGTTGCCCCATCATCTGCATATATTGCTGATCTGATACATACATACAAGTTATAAATAATGTTATGTATTATAATATTGAAAAATAATTGTCTGATTAAGCTCTCTTGTGGTGTGCCCTTATCCATCTTAAAATATCTTGAATGCAGTAGTCCCCTCCAGCTGTCACTCTTATTTTCCTGTATGTAAAAAACTTGCTATCTGGGATACATCCTCCCACCTATTCCAATATGATGTTGTTTTATTAACAGCCCTTCCCTTAACATTGACTCAAAAGCTGGTTGATGTCAGGAAATACAACAATTATCAGTTCTCTCATTTTCACTGTATTTCCAAATCACTACTCCAACTAAAGCATCTTCAGTGGACCCTGCTCTGAAACCACACTCCATCCATTATCTTCTGCTTGTTCCCAAGTCGGGTCACAGGGCAGCAGCTTGAGCACACACATGAACACACACATGAACACACACATGAACACAGACATTGAACACAGACATTGAACACAGACATTGAACACAGACATTGAACACACACATTGAACACACACATTGAACACACACATTGAACACAGACATTGAACACAGACATTTAACGCAAACATTGAACACAGACATTGAACACACACATTGAACACAGACATTGAACACACACATTGAACACAGACATTGAACACAGACATTGAACACACACATTGAACACACACATTGAAC
>NC_056518.1:346570-347785 GCF_014905685.2 Nematolebias whitei
AACACACACATTGAACACACACATGAACACACACATGAACACACACATTGAACACACACTGATAAATCTGCTCTCTCTTTTCAAAGAAGTACATTAACCTGTTCACTATTATTTTCTCCAGGTATTTGCATCAATGGGATGTTAATGCTCTTGTTCTCTAATATATGATATCTATGATATTTTTCCCTGATTTATTAAATGACAACGTTGTTGCTTTTTACCAAATTTTTGGAATGGTATCTTCAGTTTTAATTTAATTTAATATTTCTTCTGGAAGCTGAAACATGCCATAACGCTGAATGTCTGCTCCTGGAGGTGAATATCCTGAACCTTTTAATATTATTTTATGTTTGTTCATAGTTATTTCTTGATTTAATGTTGACATAAAGCTTCTTCTCTTCTCCATTATATCTCTAAATTGTTTGATTTTATATTATTTCTGCTGCCTGTATATTTTCAAGATGTGTTTGTTCCTATGGACTGCAGCAAACACCTCACCAAAAACATCAGCCTAATCTATATTTAACTTTTTTTATTTCCTGGTCTCTAAACATTGCTGGGATTTTCACTGGTTTTTTTTTTTTTACATTGACCAGTTTTATTTCTTAACCTATGGACGATAACAATAACTTCTCCAAGTTTTCCAAAAAAGTTCAATCTGGTCCTCTGGACATTAAAAAAAAAAAAAAAAAAAAAAGCAAAAAAGCAAAAAAATTTCTTTTTTGCTTTTTTTTGTTTTTTGATTTTTTTGAATGTCCAGAGGACCAGATTGAACTTTTTTGGATTTTTCTACCTGGAATATTGAGCATGCATCAGGATTTCTCCAAGTTTTCTTTTTTGTATCCTTAGTAATCTTGCAAGCCACTGCCTTTTTTTTAAACCATAAGGGTTTCTACTTTTTTTCTTCTTGCCCCAAGCATTTCATTCCACTTGACCTTGTGTGGATTTTGCTTATGACAAACCAAACCTGAACCTTTAACCTGAACCTAAACCTTGAACCTGAACCTGAACCTGAACCTAAACCTTGAACCTTTAACCTGAACCTAAACCTTGAACCTGAACCTGAACCTAAACCTGAACCTTGAACCTAAACCTGAACATTGAACCTGAACCTGAACCTGAACCTTGAACCTGAACCTGAAACTGAACCTGAACCTGAACCTTGAACCTTGAACCTGAACCTGAACCTTGAACCTTGAACCTGAACCTGAACCT
>NC_056518.1:347885-349199 GCF_014905685.2 Nematolebias whitei
AACCTTGAACCTGAACCTGAACCTGAACCTAAACCTTGAACCTTTAACCTGAACCTAAACCTTGAACCTGAACCTGAACCTAAACCTGAACCTTGAACCTAAACCTGAACATTGAACCTGAACCTGAACCTGAACCTTGAACCTGAACCTGAAACTGAACCTGAACCTGAACCTTGAACCTTGAACCTGAACCTGAACCTTGAACCTTGAACCTGAACCTTGAACCTGAACCTTGAACCTGAACCTGAACCTAAACCTTGAACCTGAACCTGAAACTGAACCTGAAACTGAACCTGAACCTTGAACCTGAACCTTGAACCTGAACCTGAACCTAAACCTTGAACCTGAACCTTGAACCTGAACCTTGAACCTGAACCTGAACCTTGAACCTGAACCTGAACCTGAACCTTGAACCTGAAACTGAACCTGAACCTGAACCTTGAACCTTGAACCTGAACCTTGAACCTGAACCTGAACCTTGAACCTGAACCTAAACCTGAACCTTGAACCTGAACCTAAACCTGAACCTTGAACCTGAACCTGAACCTGAACCTAAACCTGAACCTTGAACCTGAACCTGAACCTGAACCTGAACCTGAACCTTGAACCTAAACCTGAACCTTGAACCTGAACCTGAACCTGAACCTTGAACCTGAACCTGAACCTGAACATTGAACCTGAACCTGAACCTTGAACCTGAACCTTGAACCTGAAACTGAACCTTGAACCTTGAACCTGAAACTTGAACCTTGAACCTGAACCTGAACCTTGAACCTGAACCTGAACCTTGAACCTGAACCTGAACCTTGAACCTGAATCTGAACCTGAACCTAAACCTGAACCTGAACCTGATCCTGAACCTCCTATCATGTTTTTCTGTGCAGCTATAAGCGCCCTGGTTACAGTCACATTCCACGGGTTCATTCTTTCCTCTCTCCATATGCTTTAATATATGTTTAAGACTGCCTTTTGTTGTGAACGCTTCTTTTCTCCTATTGTTGGCAAATATTATTTTACTTTCAAAAAAGGCAAGACCATGGGAACTAATTTCTTCCACTTTGATGAGAAATTGTGGATATCCAGAAATCAAAATCATAATGTCTCAGAAACGTGATTCATATTTCATAATTTTTTTTTTTTTTCATTTAGCCTTTATTTATCCAGGTTAGTCTCATTGAGCCACGAGAACTCATTTGCAAGAGAGACCTGTTTTAGGGAGCACATGGTGGGGTTAAGGGCCTTGCTCATGGGCCCAGAGTGGGGCGAATGAGGGTGGGGGCAAGTGTGGGTGTTTCACCTACCCCACCCACAATT
>NC_056518.1:349299-354226 GCF_014905685.2 Nematolebias whitei
GGGGGGTGTAGGTGTGTTTGTTCCTTCTGAAGTCCACAATCATCTCCTTTGTCTTCTTCACATTGATGTGAAGGTTATTCTCTTTGCACCAGCTCTCCAGGTGTTCCACCTCCTGCCTGTAGCTGGACTCATCATTGTATGTGATGCATCCCACCACCGCTGTATCATCTGCAAACTTTACAATGTGACAGCCTGGATGGGTAGCTGCACAATCATATGTGAGCAGAGAAACAGAAGGGGGCTCAACACACATCCCTGAGGAGAGCCAGTGCTGAGGGTTATGGTGGAGGAGGAGAGGTTGTGGATCCTCACAAACTGTGGTCTGTTTGTTCAAAAGTCTAGTACCCAGTTGCAAATGGAGGGGCTTAGTCCTAGTGTGGATAGTTTGTCCATCAGGGTTTGGGGGATCATGGTGTTGAAGGCGGATGTGAAGTCCACAAAGAGCATACGGACGTAAGAGTTTTTCTGCTCCAGGTGGTTGAGCGCAGTGTGGACCACAGAGGAGATGGCATCCTCTGTTGATCGGTTCTCACGGTATGCATACTGATGAGGGTCCTCGTTGATGTTGATGGTTGTTTTGATGCGAGTCATGACCAGTTTTTCAAAGCATTTAGCGACTATCGGGGTGAGGGCCACTGGCCGATAGTCATTCAGACCAGTCACTGTAGAGCTTTTTGGGACTGGGATGATGGTGGCAGTCTTCAGGCAGTCTTGTGGTGGGAACTGTCTCCAAGGTAAGTGAGGTGTCAAAGATGTCTGCCAGCACCTCACAGAGCTGATCAGCACATTCCTTCAACACTTTTCCGGGGATGTTGTCTGGGCCAGTTGTCTTGTGCGGATTAATCCTCCTGAAGGTACTCCTTACTTCTGCTGAGGTCACGCTGAGATGCTCTTCATCCGGTGGTGAGGTGAGTCTGGTGCTGGGTGGTCTGTTCAGGTCTTCAAAGCGTGCATAGAACTTGTTGAGGGCATCAGGCAGAGATGGGTCTTTGGGGCATTGTTCACTCATTCCTTTATAATCTGTTATGCACTTAATGCCCCTCCACATGCTCCGAGGGTCTTGTGAGATGAATTGACCCTCGATCCTCTTTGCATATGTGGCCTTGGCCCTCTTAATACCAGCAACCAGCTCTTTTCTTGTCCTACTCAGCTCCTCTGAGTTTCCAGACCTGAAGGCAGTGTTCCTGGCTTCCAACAGGGTACGCACCTCTGCATTCAGCCAAGGTTTTCTGTTTGGGTAGCTTTTAACATTTCTGATAGTGGAGACGGTGTCAGTACATGTACTAATGTAACCCAGAACTGAGGATGTGTATTGGTCAAGATCAAGCGAACCTCCATTTTCAGCAGCTTCTCTGAAAACCTGCCAGTCTGTTCGGTCAAAACAATCTCTCAGTATGGGGCCACTGTCCTGGATCCAGCATTTAACTTTCTTTTGTACAGGTCTGGAGCGTCTCAGCGGGGGCATGTAAGCAGGAGCCAGGAAGATTGAGATGTGGTCTGACAGTCCTAGGTGGAGGCGGGGTTCGGCTTTGTATGCATCTTTTACGTTCGTGTAAACACGGTCCAGCGTGTGGTCTCCACGTGTTGGAATCGCCACATGTTGATTAAAGCTTGGGAGACAGTCCTTTAGATTCAGGTGGTTAAAGTCTCCAGCTACCACGTAAAGAGCCTCGGGGTGTTTCTTCTGCAGCGAGCTGATGATATCATGTAGCTCCTGCAGTGATTCAATAGCATTAGCGTCCGGAGAAATGTAAACAACAGAGATGAAAGTCACCGTGAACTCTCGGGGTAGATAATGTGGCCGACATTTCACTGTTATTTGCGCCAAAGCCTTCGAGCATGAGCTATTTACAACAGTACAGTTCGTGCACCAACTTTTACTCACGTAAATGCACACTCCGCCTCCCCGTGATGTCCCCGTTAGCTCGCTGCAGTGGTCCGCTCGAAAAAAAAGTCTGTCATCCAGCTGGAAGACTGTGTCCGGCGTTTCGCTTGTAATCCACGTTTCCGTGAGGCAAAGCACTGCACACTTCTTCATCTCTTCTGAGGCGCCCGCTCTCAGACGAAGTAAATCCACCTTGTTGTCCAACGAGCGGACATTCGACAGTAAGAGACGGCATGGGGAGTTTACCGGCTTTAGCGTTAGCTCGTAGCCTCACCATAACCTCCGCCCGGCATCCTCTCCTCTTAAGCCGGGAGCAGCGCTTCCTCTTCTGCCCGCTGGAACGCCTCTGCTGCAGCTTCCAGGTAGATGACTTTAAGATCTGCATTCTACCGAGCGTAGTTTTGAGTTTGTTGCGGATTTCTGCTATATTTCGAGGCAAATCCACTCCTATACTCATCAGTTCGGTTCGGCTATAGTTCACACGCATAAATTGCGCGGTCAGGCACAGAGTCAATATCAAAACTTCTAAAAACTGGGATGGTACCGGGAACCTGTGAAACTGCAACTGCTCTGAGCGTGGCCATCTTGCATCTAAGGTGCTCAGGTCCAAAAACCAAAACCTCAGTCTTGTCTGTGTTCAACAGGAGAAAATTAAGGGTCATCCAGGTTTTTTATGTCTTTTAGACATGCTTGTAGTCTAAGTAGCTGATATGATTCATTGGGTTTAATGGACAAATATAATTGTGTGTCATCAGCATAACAATGAAAATTTATCCCATGCTGTTTAATAACTTTACCTAATGGAAGCATATATAAAGTAAAGAGTATTGGCCCAAGCACTGAGCCCTGAGGAACTCCATGACTAACTTTGGTGTATGAAGAATATTTATTATTTACATTTTACGGGCGGCTGTGGCTGAGTGGTTAGAGCAGTCGTCCTCCAATGCAAGAGTTGGAGGTTCGAATCCACCAGCAGTCACATGCCGAAGTGTCCCTGGGCAAGACACTAAACCCCTTGTTGCCTCTGATGTGTGTCCCATCGGTGTACGAATGTGATAAATCACTGATTAGTCTCTTTAGAATGATTTGTTCCATTAGCTTTGTAGAGATCTAGTAGAGTGCAGTATGAATGGGTAAATGAGGACACAGATTGTAGTGTAAAGCGCTTTGAGTATCTCGATAAGATAGAAAGGCGCTATACAAGTACAGTCTATTTACATTTACAAACTGGAATCTATCAGATAGATATGATTTAAACCATTTTAGAGCTGTTCCTGTAATTCCAACATCATATTCAAGCCTCTGTAGTAAAATATTGTGATCAACTGTATCAAATGCAGCACTGAGGTCTAACAGGACCAGTATAGACACAAGTCCATTGTCTGAGGCCATGAGAATATCATTAGTAACTTTCACCAGTGTACCAAAAAAAGTCCACGCTCAATAATCCAGGTATAAAGGTATAATCCAGAAACTGTCCCGATGACCTGACTGAAAATTGTTGTTTTCACCAGTGTAGTTTCAGTGCTGTAGTGAGCTCTAAACCCTGACTGAAAGTCTTCAGATTATTTCTTTGCAGATGTTCACGTAACTGACCTGCAACAATTTTCTCTAGAATTTCTGAGATGAAAGTTAGATTAGATATAGGTCTATAGTTGGCCAGGATTCCAGAGTCAAGGTCATGTAAAGGTTTAATTACAGCAATCTTAAAAACACTGTGGTACGTAACCATTTATTAAAGACAAATTAAGCAGATCCAAAATGTGGACATTAATTAGGGGAAATACCTCTTTAAACAGTCTGGTTGGGATGGGATCTAGCAGGCATGTGGATGGTTTGGATGAGGTTATTATTTTTGACAATTCAGAACTCAACAGGACAAAAACTGTCCAAACACAAATCAGACTAGTGAAATTTTTTGTCTCATGTGACATGTAAGCAGAAGCAATAGTAGGAAGGATGGTTTGAATTTGTTCCCCTAATTTAAATAATTGTATTTATAAAGAATATCATTAAGTCATCACTGCTTATAGTTGTAGGGTTTCACATTTTATGCTCCTCAGCTGCCTGTGCTCCTTATGAGCGTGTGTTTACATCTGCATGTGACTAACATATAAGAAACTTTACGGTTTACACTGAAGTGAGGCTGTGTTCATTATTTTGTGTTATATATTATGTTTTGTTGGCTGTTGTGCTATTTGAGGTTAAATGTGGTTCATTTTTCATCTCCTTAATGCATATAAAGCAGTAACAAGCATTTGTAAGTTAATTCAGAAAGTTAAATTAGCTAAACATAGAAAAACAAATGTCATGTCATTCTTAGGCCATGCTGTCTTTACCCTTTTATGCTGTGCATCTATTCTCTTCTGACCTCCACCGACTAACGCCGCCTTCCGTTTCTTCTCAATCCTCTCCTTGACGGACAGGTGGCTGACCGAGTACCAGCGACAGTCCTGGAGGAGATCCCTCTGCGTCGAACAGACTGATGGTGCGCCATACTTTGCTTCCGCTGAACTCCTGAAAGAGACCTTGAAACCATTTATTAATCTGCAACTGAGACGTGCTACACCGAAGGCCGCCATCTTTGCTGTGAGAAGGCTGAGGTGGCCGTGGGAAAGGCAGTCGTTCAACCAATACCGTATGAGGAGCGTATCTTTCTGACCAATCATAATAAAGAATTTTAGGAATGGGCGGGACTTAAAATTTTAACTAATAATTTCCCTGAGTTTTGTCTGTCAGGTACGCTCCACTCTATTCGTTCTGTTCCTCTATTGAAAAGTAAAAAAACAAACAAACAAAAACCAGTACAGTACCTTAGTTGTATTTTTTGAGTAAAAGCGGCGAAATAATGCAATAAAAGTAGTAGTTTATGTTTTGTGAAGCATTTCTATATTGTTTCCAAGATGACAAGAATCCAGTTCATCACTAAAACATTTCTTATTAAACACCATCTCATCCTAATATTTAATTCATGTAACCTTTATTTAGACAGGTTAATCTCATTGAGTCTCAAGGACTCATTTACAAGAGAGATCTGTTTTA
>NC_056518.1:354326-357377 GCF_014905685.2 Nematolebias whitei
GCATTAATCTGTCCTCCAGCTCTAATGTTAAAAATCTTGGTGTTATTTTTGATCAGGACATGTCTTTTATCCCCCACATTAAAAACGTTACTAGAACCTCCTTCTTCCACCTGCGTAATATCACTAACATTAGAAACATCTGATCTAAAGATGATGCAGAAAAACTGGTCCATGCATTTGTCACGTCTAGACTGGACTATTGCAATGGTTTATTATCTGGGTGTCCAAATACTTCTTTAAAACGTCTTCAGTTGATCCAAAATGCTGCTGCCAGAGTCTTAACTGGAGTTACTGGGAGAGATCATATCTCTCCAGTTTTAGCTTCTCTCCATTGGCTCCCTGTCAAATCCAGAATAGAATTCAAAATCTTACTTCTAACCTACAAAGCTCTCAACAACCTAGCTCCATCTTATAGTACAGATCTTATTGTTCCATATTTTCCTAACAGAGCGCTTCGCTCTCAGACTGCAGGTTTACTTGTGGTTCCTAGAGTTTACAAAAACAGAATGGGAGGAAGATCTTCCAGTTCTCAGGCTCCTCTTTTGTGGAACAAACTTCCAGTTTCTGTCCGTGAGGCTGACACATTGTCCAGTTTTAAAACTAGGCTTAAGACTTTCCTTTTTGATAAATCCTATAGTTAGGCTTGTTATGCTGCTATAGACTTAGACTACTAGAGGACAAACTGACCTCATTTCCTTAAATGAATTGTTGAACTTGAATAGTTTTCATTTGATACTATGTCTATCTTAACATGTGATTCTTGGCCTGCCATTGTGTATCTGTTCCTACCAAACCCAGCCGGTCGAAGCAGATGGCCGCTTATCCCGAGCCCGGTTCTGCTAAAGGTTTCTTCCTCATGAGGGAGTTTTTCTTTCCACTGTCGCCTTCATGCTTGTTCAAGATGAGAGTTCTGTGATGGAGTTAAACTCAAAGCTGCTCCTCAGATAAATAATGTTAATTTTTTTCAATATATATTTATGAATGTTTCTGTTCAGTCCCTGAGACGACTCCTGTTGTGACTTGGTGCTGTATAAATGAATTGAATGTTTTGTAGGGTAAGCTGACAGCCAGGGAACGGGTGGCGCTCTTGTTGGATCCAGAGTCCTTCGTTGAGACGGACATGTTTGTGGAGCATCGCTGCTCTGACTTTGGCATGGAGCACGACAGAAACAAGGTAACAAAAAAAAATACTAGATAAAAAAAAGAGATTTCTTCATTTAATTTGATTAAGTGTATTTTTCCTCCTAGTTTCCTGGCGACAGTGTTGTGACAGGCCGAGGCAGGATCAACGGCAGGCTGGTGTATGTTTTCAGCCAGGTGAATATGATTGGACAGAAAACAGTGACCGCTCCCTTTGACTGGCTCATGTTTGAGTTGTTCGCTGTCTGCTTGTTGCAGGACTTCACAGTGTTTGGTGGCAGCTTGTCTGGAGCTCATGCTCAGAAGATCTGTAAGGTAAACAAACAAACCTGCACTCGTTTTTCTTTTGTTCGTGTTGCCTGTCATCTCTTATAAACTGCCAGCTGTTGATTATGTGCATGGTGACGGTTCATGTTTTCAAAACCTTTGGCTCATTACTGCGTGTTAAGATCATGGATCAGGCTCTGACCGTTGGGGCTCCTGTCATCGGACTGAACGACTCCGGAGGAGCTCGGATCCAGGAGGGAGTGGAGTCCCTGGCTGGATACGCAGATATATTTCTGGTATATTCTTGTTATCGTGTTCTTCTTGCTTCACAGTCTGAATCATTTTGAAATGAATAAGTCTGATAGCTGTGGGACTTTTACCAGTATTTCCTGACATGCTGCATTTTTGTAAATTTTGCACCATTTTTTGTCCTTGGAATGCTCTGAATGGACCGTCCTGGTTTAAGTACTCTAGTCTGTCTTGTCATTAGAAAGAACAAAACAATGAACTTTTGTTTTCCAGAGGAACGTGTTGGCTTCAGGAGTCGTCCCTCAGATCTCTCTCATTATGGGTCCTTGTGCAGGAGGGGCTGTCTACTCCCCGGCCCTGACAGATTTCACCTTCATGGTTAAGGTTTGAGGCTGCTCATGCTGAAGCCCACCTACAGACATTAACTGCACAGCTGGCAGGATGTTAACCTCTGCTGTTTGTAGGACACATCATACCTGTTCATCACAGGACCAGATGTTGTGAAGTCCGTCACCAATGAAGATGTGACTCAGGAGGAGCTCGGTGGAGCCAAAACTCACACTACTGTGTCGGGTCAGATCGTTTGTGTCCAGAACAGAACATTTCTGTTTGGATCACTCAACCGTTGTGTAAAGGTTTATCCACAGCAGCTTGTTGAACCCGCTTCTTATTCTCAGGTGTGGCTCATTGTGCTTTTGAGAATGACGTGGAGGCTCTGCTCAACCTGCGGGAGTTCTTCAACTTCCTGCCCCTGAGCAATCAGGACCCGGCCCCCATCAGGGAGTGCCATGACCCCAGGTAAATGACCTCATTCAGGTCCAGATTGCTGTGTAACAAAGTCCCTTTGTTTTTTTTACCCATTTCTATTAAAGCTGGGGGACTGTATGAAATGTAAACTGCAGCATCTATTTGGACACTAACTTGTCTTTGGACTTTTCGCTGACATTTTGTCTTTATTTGCAGCGATCGCCTGGTGAAGTCCTTGGACACCATTGTCCCATTAGAGTCAACGAAGGCCTACGACATGTTGGACATCATTCACGCTGTGCGTGCCTAAACGTTCATCCTCACTTAGTGGTCCAACATTGTGTTTGAGCTCCATTAAAAGGCTAAACTTTGTTTCCTAATGCGTCTGTTTAGATAGTAGACGAGAGGGACTTCTTTGAGATTATGCCCACCTATGCTAAAAACATTGTGGTGGGATTTGCCAGAATGAATGGGCGCACTGTGGGCATTGTGGGTAATCAACCTAAAGTAGCTTCTGGTAAGTATAAAAAACAAGACTGAAAGTACGCAGTTAAGACTTCAGGTGTTCAGTCCGTTATACAGGTCCTTCTCAAAAAATTAGCATATTGTGATAAAGGTCATTATTTTCCATAATGTAATGATAAAAAT
>NC_056518.1:357477-361429 GCF_014905685.2 Nematolebias whitei
TCTGGGAACAGCCTATTGGTTCAGCAATTTCTTTCTGTGTCTTACCCTCTTGCTTGAGGGTGTCAATGATGGCCTTCTGGACAGCAGTCAGGTCGGCAGTCTTACCCATGATTGTGGTTTTGAGTAATGAACAAGGCTGGGAGTTTTTAAAAGCCTCAGGAATCTTTTGCAGGTGTTTAGAGTTACGTCGTTGATTCAGATGGTTAGGTTAATAGCTTGTTTAGAGAACCTTTTCAGGATATGCTAATTTTTTGGGACAGGCATTTTGGGTTTTCATGAGCTGTATGCCATAATCATCAGTATTAAAACAATTAAAGACCTGAAATATTTCAGTTGGTGTGCAATGAATCTGAAATATATGAAAGTTTCATTTTTATCATTACATTATGGAAAATAATGACCTTTATCACAATATGCTATTTTTTTGAGAAGGACCTGTATTTGTGCTGCTCATTAGGTTGCTTGGACATCAACTCGTCAGTGAAGGGAGCTCGTTTTGTTCGCTTCTGTGATGCCTTCAACATCCCCATCATCACTTTTGTAGATGTCCCTGGCTTCCTTCCAGGTATTCATCGAAAACATTATTTAAACGGAATAAACTTGTTTGTCCAGCTTTTCACTGCAGTAAGATGAAAGCCGAAATCTTTTGTTCAAATGTAACCAAGTAACCTTTAGCTACATGTAACGTTCTCACCAGGTACTGCTCAGGAGTACGGAGGCATCATCAGACATGGAGCCAAACTGCTGTTCGCTTTTGCAGAGGCCACTGTACCAAAAATAACCATTATCACCAGAAAGGTGTGTGTGAATATCATGAGTGGAGGCACATAGAGATAATGGATATCTCTCATCCCTCAAGGAATCCTGATGCATGCTCAATAATCCAGGTAGAAAAATCTAAAAAAGTTAAGTCTGGTCCTCTGGACGTTCAAAAAACAAAACAAAGCAGAATGTCCAGAGGACCAGACTTAAGTTTTTTAGGTCCCTCAAGGAGTGGAGCTTTTCAACAGTCCTGGTGTTTGATGGATCTTTTTGTTTCATATGTCATATGTTGGTGGGGGGTCTGGACTGCAGGCAGGTCAGTTCAGCACCTGGAACCTTTAACTAAAACACCACCATGTTGGAGTGGGCGTAGTGAGGAAGTGTTCCTGAACTCTTCCAGAACAGAATCACATCTGGGTTGCTGCCATCAAATTCAAAATGTCTTTAATTTTTCTTAAAAATATGTATGTTTAACTTTAAACATTTGATATATTTCTGTGTTCGGTTGTTTCTAACATTTGCAAATCATCACATTCCAACTTATTTTAGTAAATGGTTGGAAGTGTTGAAAGTGACAATAACCTCAAACTAAAACAAAAAGCCTTCATACATTATTTCCTCCTGTGTAGCAGCCGCAAAATGTTGAGTTTGCTTTAAAATCTAACAATGTTACCTTTAATGATGCAACATGCAGCTGTAACTTTGTTTTTGTTTTTTTATTCATTCCAGGCTTATGGAGGAGCTTATGATGTCATGAGCTCCAAACACTTGAGAGGTGACGTGAACTACGCCTGGCCTACAGCGGAAGTTGCTGTCATGGGTGCCAAGGTATAAACACTCATCTGGACTCTCCCTTTATGCCTTTCCTTTAAATTAACTATATCCACCTTATTCCTAGCCCCCATGCTGCCTTGTGTGAATTATAGGCATGACTTCTGGCGTGGACCACAATCGGAGTTTATGTATGAACAGTACAAGTTAATTTAGTTTATCTTTTGTAGTTTGTGGATTTAATTTAAACATATAGGAACACCTCATGTCAGAGCTCAAACAGGACAATGTAATTAATTATACCACTGTCTGATGAGGACGAGGGATGGAGGACCTGAAGATGTCGCTGCAGATTACATTATATCTTCTACCAAATTTAGCTACATCTTCGACAAACCGGATTCCCAAAAAGTTGGGACACTAAACAAATTGTGAATAAAAACTGAATGCAATGATGTGGAGATGGCAAATGTCAGTATTTTATTCGTAATATAACATAGATGACAGATCAAAAGTTTAATTTGAGTCAATGTAACATTTTAAAGGAAAAATATGTTGATTCAAAATTTCACAGTGTCAACAAATCCCAAAAAAGTTGGGACAAGTAGCAATAAGTGGCTGGCAAAAGGAAATTGAGCATATAACGAACAGCTGGAAAACCAATTAACACTAATTAGGTCAATTGACAACATGATTGGGTATAAAAAGAGCTTCTCAGAGTGTCAGTGTCTCTCAGAAGCCAAGATGGTAAGAGGATCACCAATTCCACCATTGTTGCGCAGAAAGATAGTGCAGCAATACCAGAAGGGTGTTACCCAGCGTAAAATAGCAAAGAATTTTAAGTTATCATCATCAACCGTGCATAACATCATCAAAAGATTCAGAGAATCTGGAACAATCGCTGTGCGTAAGGGTCAAGGCCGTAAAACTCTACTGGATGCTCGTGATCTCCGGGCCCTTAAACGTCACTGCACCTCAAACAGGAATGCCACTGTCAAGGAAATAACAGAATGGGCTCAGGAATACTTCCAGAAAGTATTGTCAGTGAACACAATCCACCGTGCCATCCGCCGTTGCCAGCTGAAACTCTACAGTGCAAAGAGGAAGCCATTTCTAAGCAAGCTCCACAAGCTCAGACATTTGCACCGGGCCAGGGGTCATTTAAAATGGAGTGTGGCAAAATGGAAGACTGTTCAGTGGTCAGATGAGTCATGATTTGAAGTTCTTTATGGAACACTGGGACGCCATGTCATCCGGACCAGAGAAGACAAGGATAGCCCAAGTTGTTATCAACGCTCCGTTCAGAAGCCTGCATCACTGATGGTATGGGGTTGCATGAGCGCTTGTGGCATGGGCAGCTTGCATGTCTGGAAAGGCACCATTAATGCAGAGAACTATGTTCAGGTTCTAGAACAACATTTGCTCCCATCTAGACGTCATCTCTTTCAGGGAAGACCCTGCATTTTTCAACACGATAATGCCAGACCACATTCTGCAGCAATCACAACATCATGGCTACGTAGGAGAAGGATCCGGGTACTGAAATGGCCAGCCTGCAGTCCAGATCTTTCACCTATAGAGAACATTTGGCGCATCATAAAGAGGAAGGTGCGACAAAGAAGGCCCAAGACGATTGAACAGTTAGAGGCCTGTATTAGACATGAATGGGAGAGCATTCCTATTTCTAAACTGGAGAAACTGGTCTCCTCTGTCCCCAGACGTCTGTTGAGTGTTGTAAGAAGAAGGGGGGATGCCACACAGTGGGAAAAATGGACTTGTCACAACTTTTTTGGGATTTGTTGACGCCATGAAATTTAGAAACAACAGATTTTTCCCTTAAAATGAAATATTCTCTCAGTTTAAACTTTTGATCTGTGATTTGTGTTCTATTCTGAATAAAATATTAGATGTTGGCACCTCCACATCATTGCATTCAGTTTTTATTCACAATTTGTTTAGTGTCCCAACTTTTTTGGAATCTGGTTTGTATATCTACTAGCATATTTAGTTGCATGTACTAGCATATTTAGCTACTTCATTGACTCAGTTCTTCTGACAGTGACGTAATGAACAACCTGAAAAGCTCTGAGGTATATCAGTATACAGTAATAATCCAACAAAGTTCAATCTGGTCCTCTGGACATTCAAAAAAACAAAAAACAAAGCAAAAAAATCTAGAAACGTTTCGTCTCTCATCCGAGAGACTTCCTCAGTCTGAGGTGCTGTTTTCAGCTCAGTCTCTTAAATAGCACCTTCTCAGGGTGGATCAACCAGTTTGCTGCTGACAACCAAAACCAGCTGATCACATGCTCAAGAAGGACCATCAGCCTAACAATGGATCATTAGCACACTGATGGCTGTTTACTGTTCACAGAGGGCTGAGTGATACTAGCAATCACAGCATTGTAAGAGGGGGACA
>NC_056518.1:361529-369672 GCF_014905685.2 Nematolebias whitei
TGACTTTAAGATCTGCATTCTACCGAGCGTAGTTTTGAGTTTGTTGCGGATTTCTGCTATATTTCGAGGCAAATCCACTCCTATACTCATCAGTTCGGTTCGGCTATAGTTCACACGCATAAATTGCGCGGTCAGGCACAGAGTCAATATCAAAACTTCTAAAAACTGGGATGGTACCGGGAACCTGTGAAACTGCAACTGCTCTGAGCGTGGCCATCTTGCATCTAAGGTGCTCAGGTCCAAAAACCAAAACCTCAGTCTTGTCTGTGTTCAACAGGAGAAAATTAAGGGTCATCCAGGTTTTTTATGTCTTTTAGACATGCTTGTAGTCTAAGTAGCTGATATGATTCATTGGGTTTAATGGACAAATATAATTGTGTGTCATCAGCATAACAATGAAAATTTATCCCATGCTGTTTAATAACTTTACCTAATGGAAGCATATATAAAGTAAAGAGTATTGGCCCAAGCACTGAGCCCTGAGGAACTCCATGACTAACTTTGGTGTATGAAGAATATTTATTATTTACATTTTACGGGCGGCTGTGGCTGAGTGGTTAGAGCAGTCGTCCTCCAATGCAAGAGTTGGAGGTTCGAATCCACCAGCAGTTACATGCCGAAGTGTCCCTGGGCAAGACACTAAACCCTTTGTTGCCTCCGATGTGTGTCCCATTGGTGTATGAATGTGATAAAGCACTGATTAGTCTCTTTAGAATGATTTGTTCCATTAGCTTTGTAGAGATCTAGTAGAGTGCAGTATGAATGGGTAAATGAGGACACAGATTGTAATGTAAAGCGCTTTGAGTTTCTCGATAAGATAGAAAGGCGCTATACAAGTACAGTCTATTTACATTTACAAACTGGAATCTATCAGATAGATATGATTTAAACCACTTTAGAGCCGTTCCTGTAATCCCAATATCATATTCAAGCCTCTGTAGTAAAATATTGTGATCAACTGTATCAAATGCAGCACTGAGGTCTAACAGGACCAGTAGAGACACAAGTCCATTGTCTGAGGCCATGAGAATATCATTAGTGACTTTTACTAGTGCTGTTTCTGTGCTATGATGAGCTCTAAACCCTGAATGAAACTCTTCAGATTATTTCTTTGTAGATGTTCACGCAACTGACCTGCAACTATTTTCTCTAGAATTTTTGAGATAAAAGTTAGATTAGATATAGGTCTATAGTTGGACAGAATTTCTGAATCAAGGTCAGACTTCTTAAGTAAAGGTTTAATTACAGCAATCTTAAAGCTCTGTGGTACATAACCATCCATTAAAGACAAATTAAGTAGATCCAAAATGTGGACATTAATTGAATGGAATGGTAAATAGACTGTACTTATATAGCGCCTTTCTATATTATTAAGATACTCAAAGCGCTTTACGCTACAATCTGTGCCTCATTTACCCATTCATACAGCTCTATACTAGATCTCTACAAAGCTAATTGACCAAATCATTCTAAAGAGACTAGTCAGAGCTTTATCACATTCATACACTGATGAGACACACATCAGAGGCAATGAGGGGTTCAGTTTCTTGCCCAGGGACACTTCGGCATGTGACTGCTGTGACTGCTTAGAACCCCCAACTCTTGCATTGGAGGACGACTGCTCTAACCACTCAGCCACAGCTGCCCCATTAATTAGGGGGAATACCTCTTTAAACAGTCTGGTTGGGATGGGATCTAGCAGACATGTGGATGGTTTGGATGAGGTTATTATTTTTGACAATTCAGAGCTCAACAGGACAAAAACTGTCCAAACATAAATCAGGCTCTAGTGAAATTTTTAAAGTTGCCTCATTTGACAGGGGACTAGAGATAGTAGAAGGAAGGATGGTTTGAATTTTCTCTCTAATTGAAATAATTTTATTTATAAAGAATCTCATGAAGTCATCACTACTTATAGTTGTAGGGATACATGGTTCAACAGAAATGGGACTTTTAATTAGTCTAGCAATAGTACTAAACAGAAACCTAGGGTTATTTTTATTCTCCTCTATTAAAGATGAGTAATATAAAGTTCTAGCTTTACGGAGAGCTTTTTTATATGTTAGCAGACAAGCTTTCCAAGTTAAATAAAATTCTTCAACATTAGTAGAGCGCCATTTTCTCTCCTGGTTTCTAGATGCTGCTTTAAAGTACGTAACTCAGAATTGAACCAAGGAGCCAGTTTCCTCTGATTGATTACTTTCTTTTTCAGTGGAGCAATTTTATCAAGTGAAGTTTGCATTGAAGTTGTAAGATGATCAACTAGATGATCTAAGTCTCTGTTCTCTGATGCATTACTCTGCAAGACAGAGGAAACATTGATGGAAGAGATTGATTCAATTTGGTTACAGCATTTTCTGATAAGCACCTGCTGAGATGAAATTTACTCTCAGTGACTGTGTAGCCATTTAATGTAAACTCAAAGTTATTAAAAAATGGTCGGACAGAACAGGATTTTGAGGAACTATTGCCAAGTCCTTAATCTCTATACCATAGGTCAGAACTAAATTCTATTCAATTCAGTTTATTTATAAAGCACCAAATCACAACAAAGTTGTCTCAGGGCACTTTACAGGAACATTCACATAAAAGCCAATTAGTAAAGTTCTCTATCTAAGGAATCCAGCAGTCAAGTTGAATCTTTGCTTCGTTGCAGTCTCCCATCCTGAGCAAGCACAGTGGAGACAGTGGAAAGAAAAACTCCCTTTAACAGGAACAAACCTCCATCAGAACCAGCTCAGGACAAGAGACCATCTGCTTTGACCTGCTGGTTGAGAGGACAGGGAGGAGAGACAGACGAACACAGAATGGTAGGTTCAGATGTAGGTCCAGGTCCAGATATAGGTCCAGGTCCAGATATAGGTCCAGGTGTATCTGAAAGACAAAAAACACATGTTAAGGATAGAAAAAATAATTACAAATACAAAACAGGTTGAGCAGAGTAAGTAAAGACAGTAGCAGAGTGAAAATTGTGGTCAGTTTGTCCTCCAGCAGTCTAAGCCTATAGCAGCATAACCAAGGGACAGCTCAGGAAACCCAAGCCGACCCTAACTATAGGATTTAGCAAAAAGGAAAGTCTTAAACTCAGTTTTAAAACTGGACAATGTGTCAGCCTCACGGACAGAGATTGGAAGTTAGTTCCACAAGAGAGGAGCCTGAAAACTGAAAGATCTGCCTCCCATTCTGTTTTTGTAAATTCTAGGAACCACAAGTAAACCTGCAGTTTGAGAGAGAAGCGCTCTGTTAGGAAAATATGGAACAATAAGATCTGTACTATAAGATGGAGCTAGGTTGTTGAGGGCTTTCTAAATCAAGAGTGTGATGATAAGAATGAGTAGATGTGCAGACGTTTTGGATAAAACCAAATGACTCTATTAAATTATTAAAGTCTATGCTTAAGCTATCACTCTCAACATCCACATGAACATTGAAATCACCCATTATGATGATTTTATCAGTATTTAATAATAAGTCAGTTAATAATTCTGAGAATTCAGACAAAAACTGAGAGTAAGCTCCTGGTGGACGATATATAACAACTAGTAAAAGTGGCTTTTCTGATTTCCATTTTGGATGAGAAAGACTGAGGGACAGTGATTCAAAAGAATCATAACTAATAACTGGTTTGTCATTAATCAATAATCCTGACTGAAAAATAGAAGCTACTCCTCCACCTCGGCCAGTTGTTCTAGGAACATGGAAATTTAAATAATTAACAGGAGTGGATTCATTTATACGAACAAAATCCTCCTGTTGTAGCCAAGTTTCTGTCAGACACAATAAATCAATATGATGATCAGTTATCAGTTCATTAACTAACAGGGATTTAGAGGAAACAGATCTGATGTTCAATAATCCACATTTAATGATTTGATGATTTTGCTCTGGTAAAGTAACTGTGTTTATTTTAATCAGATTTTTATGGTTTATATTTTTAGAGCAGATTTTTGGTTTATTTAATTTGAGCCGTGGGCGAGTTGACACTGTTTCAATGGGGGTGTGGGTGGGTAACAGAGGGGAAGCAGCAGAGAGGGGTGGAGGACTACACCTCTGCTTCATGGACTGGACCCTGGGTTGTCAATAATTTGGGGAATAAACAAAATCAGCCATATTTCTAGAAAGAAGAGCGGCTCCATCCAAAGTGGGATGGATGCCATCTCTCCGCATCAGACCAGGTTTTCCCCAGAAAGAACTCCAGTTATCTATGTAGACCACATCGTTGTCAGAACACCACCTGGACACCCATCGGTTAAACCACGACATGTCATCGCTGGCATAGATATCATATAAACACTAGATCCCTCATCGGCTGCTGCGGCGCAGGAATTTCGGCCGCCATCTTGGAGCGGTCGTCCTTATTTGGTTAGAGCAGAAGATGTCTCAGCACTTCGCAGCTTATTTCTGTTCAGATCGACGGACTGTTGACGTCAGGTCTCGGGGGATAACTTTTCACAGTAACATGAACATATTATTGTTAGTATTTTGTGAATATAATATTACTGTACTGTATTTATGTCCACCAGCTGATGTGATGTTCAGTGTAACACGGTGTTCAGCTGCAATGAAGCTGAGATCTGATGACAGGAATATTTTGCTAACAAGCAAACTCACTGTTTCAGCAGCTTTGGTTCATTATCAACAGATATGCATCAAATATCAGCTGCGCCACCGTGCAGCACGGTGGTGCAACTGGTAGAGCTGCTGCCTCTCAGCGAGCAGGTCCCTGGTTCAAACCCCGGTCCAGGGGCCTACTGGGTGGAGTTTGCATGTTCTCTCCGTGCAGGTGTGGGTTTTCTCCAGGTACTCCGGTTTCCTCCCACAGACCAAAAACATGCATGTTAGGCTGATTGGTAACTCTAAATTGTCCCTAGGTGAGAGAGAGAGAGTGAATGGTTGTTTGTCTCGTTTGTCTCTATGTGTCCCTGTGATGGACTTGTGACCCGTCCAGGGTGTCCCCCGCCCCTCACACAGTGATTGCTGGACACAGGAAGTGACGCAATACGTCTCACCACGAACGTGCAACGTCACACCGTCTACACAGCAGAACTTTTACCCACTTGAATATCTTGCACCAAAACCATTAAGGTGAACTTGTTTCTGTTCCAGACAAGCTCATGTCAAAAACTAGAAACATTCATTATTCAAATCCCTCAGGTATGTGTGTGGGGGGGTTTGACATCACACTCCGCTCATTTTTACTGTAACTCTTAACAGCGTCCCAGCCTGGAACTCAAGCATACACACAAAGTCCAACTTAATTTAATTTTTTTAGGAATAACTTATCAAATCCTCTCAAAACACCAAGAAGACTGTTGGATTTAATATTTTATACCTTTTTATAATTCCTATCAAGCATTCAAATGTCATGTCATATAAAGTGTGTGCGTGTCTTTCTTCCAGGGTTGAACTATGTTTATAGAAAATGTTTGCTAATTCTAACTAGTTGACCTTTAAATATAATCTCATAGGAGCTAAGGATAATTTTACAAGTTCACATTTGATAGATTACAAGCAATCAAATCAGGCCTTTCAGAACCTTTCAGAACAGATTAGAGCAGACTGATTAACATAAATAAAGCTAGAACACATCTCTTTAATTTAGACAATATAGTTTGACTAAGTAAAATCAAATTAAAAGTATAAAAATGATCCAAATAAAAAACACAAACATGAGTTAGATAATAATAATTAAGTTATTAATTATTCCTAGAAATAAACAACTTGATTTCTAATCAGTTGGTATCACTAAGGTATAATCACGTTAAACAAACAGTGTTAACAGTTTAAACGCAGACAAGGAAACTAAGATGAATCTGCCTTAAAAAACAGAATCATCAGGCCTTCAACAGATATTGAATTAACACCCATGAGGTAGGTAATAATTAATAGTTATTAATTATTACGTATAAACAATTTAGACACAAATCATTTTGTATCCCTAAAAGTATAATAGCAAGTTAAACTTTAAACAAAAGCCGATTTCGGTGTACCAAAACTTATCTGAAATATAGACGTTAACGTTCTTGAGGGGGCGGGCTAAGAGTCGTAACCATAGCGACAGGAGCTGAACCAATCAGGAAGCTAGCCTTCTCAAACGGGGATAAAAGGCCGGAAATGACACACGCCCACCGAGCATTTCCGGGAGGCGCACACGGCGGCGGTTCGTTCTTAATGCTCCATTTATATGCATATATCTTATTAATGTAATTGTTTGTCTCTGAATATCTGTAACCCATGTTGTGTCAAATAAATCTTTTATACGAAGGGCGACGCCTCAGCCGTTTTGAACACGACGTGGTATTCTAGCCACAACAAGACCTCAAATAAAAATACAATATAAAAGTAAACCACACAATACTAATTTAACTGTTTATTTACAGATGGCAGAAAAGGCAGTTTCAGATACCGAGTGGATTTGAAAGCACTGAAAAAACCCCTCAATAGTCCACCTTTCTAAACCGTGTACAGGACAAGAAACTTCAGTATGTTTTCATTTGATGCTGAAATGATCCGGTACTTTAATCTTCTATACTGTAATCAACAATAATGGCCAATATGGCCACTGCTGACATCACAATCTAAAAAGACATCTGGCTACAAGATTATTTTGCTTATTGTGATTTAAAACATACTTTGATAAAGATATCCTGATTTTGCAATTGGGGCAACAATTCATTTTAAGTCCAAAAATCTGCTTTAAAAAAAGTCCAGGAAATAATGATGTGTTGTTGCTGCGGTCAGTGGAGTGGTGACCAGCAGGTCAACTTCCTGGTAATACGCAGACGGGGCGGTTTGGTGTCACAGAGGAACGTTGGCATGCTTCTTCCACGGATTGACCTGTTTCTTGCTGGCCAGCATTTCCAGATCATTGCAGATCTTTTTTCGAGTTGTGGCCGGCTCAATGATGTCGTCAACAAAACCTAAGTGGTTTGGAAGGATGCAGATTAAACTCATAACTTAAGATTAAACACAAGCAAATGGTGGCCCTTTGGTTTACCTCTGACAGCAGCTGGGAAAGGGTTGGCAAACGTTTCCACATATTCAGCCTCTGCCTCTGCCTGATTTTCTTTTCCTCTGAAGATGATCTGAACGGCACCCTGTGAACACAGCAACCATGAGTGGATCCACCTTATAGTCCTGGGGCTCTACTGTCAATGATTCTGGTACAACTTCCTGTCAGACAGGAAGTAGCAGTAAGCACTGGCTGACCATGGTAGCAGAGCACAGACTGCAGTTTATTTGAAAGTAATTTACATTCAGTTTAGCAGATAAAACTCTGTTTTTGTTTTGTTTACATTTATTTAACAACCATAACGTTTACTAAAATAGCCGTGGTGAGTTCAGGTACCTGTTGCGTTCAGGGCTGCAGAACAACCAGACCAAACTAAATCAGTGGCTAAAACAACAGAGTTTGAACACGGACCCAAAAACAAAGAGTGTTCCTGTGAAAGAGGTTTAGTTTAATCTCCTTCCTATGGATGAGGAATTAAGAAGAATGTGGCTGAAAAATGTGAATTGAAGAGACCACCCAAAACTCTGTATGTGAGCTCATTTTGCTTTGTTGACAAACGGCCGACGGGGGAAAACCTGCATCCTACTTTGTGTCTGGGCTCCATGTCAGCTTTAATATAAATAAGATTGTGTCCCACCTCTTAACAAAACACCACCAACCTTATTACTGTATATCCTGATGCATGCTCAATAATCCAGGTAGAAAAATCCAACAAAGTTCAATCTGGTCCTCTGGACATTCAAAAAAACAAAAAACAAAGCAAAAAAATCTAGAAACGTTTCGTCTCTCATCCAAGAGACTTCCTCAGTCTGAGGTGCTGTATTCAGCTCAGTCTCTTAAATAGCACCATCTCAGAGTGGATCAACCAGTTTTGCTGCTGACAACCAGAACCAGCTATCACATGCTCAAGAAGGACCATCAGCCTAACAATGGATCATTAGCACCTGATGGCTGTTTACTGTTCACAGAGGGCTGAGTGATACTAGCAATCACAGCATTGTAAGAGGGGGACAGTTGAACCCGGAGGCCTCCACCCCTGTTTAATGATGGACGGTTTCTTTTCACAAAGATGGCCTCCTTTACTCCTCTCTCAAACCATCGTTCCTCTCTGTCCAGGATGTGAACATCTTC
>NC_056518.1:369772-406523 GCF_014905685.2 Nematolebias whitei
TGGCTCAGGTATTACCCGCAGCCGTTTCCTAGGACAGTTTTAGTTTTAAGGCTGTATTGAGATGATTCACCCAGACTGTTAACTACCTCCGATCCTTGCACCACACCCAAAGTCTCACCTCATGCCTCGCTCGACCTAGCAGCAGGAGTGGGGACGTTTAGCAGACGAGGAAGCGCAAGTTAACGGTAGCTCATCTCCTGATTTAGCGTTGCAATTGTTATCCGATCTGGCTTTGTTTAGAATCTAGGCATAAGACTCTTGGATGTTGTTTTATAATCAAAGATAGGAAACCTTTAAAAACCTCCCGTGCTTTTGTTGTTTCATTGAACCAAGTTTTCCACTTCCATGAACAAAGGGGTGTTGAAATAAGAATCCAAAATTTTACGTTTTGCTTTGCTTTAATCAATGATTTGCAGGGGAACAGCGTTATAGCAGAAATCCATAGTGATTATTCGGTTACATAACAATGTCAGTAGTCAAAAGTCCACTTGTTACCTGAAAGGTGTTACTGTTGATTGTTGTTTGATGTCCAAGGGGCAAAACTGTTCAATCGTGTTGTAATTCCTTTGCTCCAATGACCTGAACCAAAGAATTATAAATCTGTGAAGCTCCGATGAGTAAAAACAGAAAATTATAAATCCATAAGCTCCGTTGAGGAAAAATAAAAATATATTAATCTTTACTCTGTTGAGCCAAAGTAAGGTAAGGTGATTAGGTTCAGGGGAAGATTTTTGCTGTTCCGAAACCCCAGAGAACCCTCAGAAACCCAAGATCGTTATTGGACTTGATGAGCCGTCAGCTGGCATCTCGAGTTTACCTCGTGTTCCCAGAATCCTTCGGAGTGAAATATCAAAAATTAAGTTTAGTTGGAAAAATAAAAGTTAAAATCTAAAGTGTGTTCAAAAACTATCAAACAAAAAGGAGAAAAATAAAAAAAAAATAAAAATACAAAGGCATCTTCAGAATCCCTTAATGCAACAAAAATTGGGAAACTCTCCTAAATTGTATCCTGATGCATGCTCAATAATCCAGGTAGAAAAATCTAAAAAAGTTAAATCTGGTCCTCTGGACATTAAAAAAAAACAAAAACAAAGCAAAACAACAAAAAAATGTAGAAACGTTTCGTCTCTCATCCGAGAGACTTCCTCAGTCTGAGGTGCTGTATTCAGCTCAGTCTCTTAAATAGCACCTTCTCAGAGTGGATCAACCAGTTTTGCTGCTGACAACCAAAACCAGCTGATCACATGCTCAAGAAGGACCATCAGCCTAACAATGGATCATTAGCACACTGATGGCTGTTTACTATTCACAGAGGGCTGAGTGATACTAGCAATCACAGCATTGTAAGAGGGGGACAATTGAACACGTAGGCCTCCACCCCTGTTTAACAATGGACGGTTTCTTTTCACAAAGATGGCCTCCTTTACTCCTCTCTCAAACCACCGTTCCTCTCTGTCCAGGATGTGCACATCTTCATCCCTGAAAGCGTGACCGCTGGCCTGCAGATGAGTGTAGACCGCAGAGTCCTGGCCTGATGATGTTGATCTTCTGTGCTGGGCCATCCTTTTGGCCAGTGGCTGTTTTGTTTCCCCGATGTAAGACTGATCACAGCCATCCTGACACTGAACAGCATACACAACATTACTCTGTTTGTGCCGGGGGACTGGATCTTTGGGATGAACCAGTCTTTGCCGTAATGTATTTTGGGGTTTAAAAGCCACTGGGACGTTATGTTTAGAAAATAAACATCTCAGTTTCTCTGATACTCCCTCAACATATGGAATGACCACTGGTCTGGGTCTGGGTTCCTCCTTTTCACCTGTTGGCTGACTGGAGTCCTGTTTTGGTGTTCCACTTCTAATTGCAGATTTAGCCTGAGTTCAGCTATTTTCTTCCACAAGTCATGGTGAGCCACCACTTTTCCCTCAGCACTCTCAAATCGATTTTTTTCCCAGAAGGATAAGTCCTCATTTAGGGCTTGTGCACAGTAATGACTGTCGGTCTCTACTTTTGCCATTTTCACTTTTTTGTTTGTCATTTCAAGCAGTCCTTTGAGTACTGTTCCTGCCACGCCCGTGGCCATCTTTCTGTTTTTGCCATCTCGAGTTGTCTGTTCCTCAGAGTCTCCAGACTCTATTCCTTGTACTTCAGATGGGAACAGACTAGCTGCTTAACTTACTACTTGGATTATGGTCAGTAACCCTTCGTAAGCCTTCCTACCCCACCCACTGCCTAGTGGATTACTAAGAGGTATTTGGCTGGTGGCCTGGTCCAGCCGCTCACACTCCCTCAACTCTAGGGACTGTGTTCTTTCTTTGGTGCTTGATCAGCCCGCTGATACGCGCCTTCTCTTTGGGGGTCTTTACACTAAAAAAAACGTATCCCACCGCTGCCACCATGTCTTGCTTTCCCGAGTGAGGTAGGCACAGGACACGTGCCACGCCCTCACTGCAGCCTCTCCTCCAACAGGTCTCAAAACTAATCCTATAGCTCAGGTATTACCCGCAGCCACTCCCTAGGACAGTTTTAGTTTTAAGGCTGTGTTGAGATGATTCACCCAGACTGTTAACTACTTCCGATCCTTGCACCACACCCAAAGTTTCACCTCGTGCCTCGCCCGACCTAGCAGCAGGAGTGGGGACATTTAGCAGACGAGGGAGCACAAGTTAATTGTAGCTCATCTCCTGATTTAGCGTTACAATTGTTAATCGATCTGGCGATATTTAGAGCCTAGGCACAAGGCTCATGGATGTTGTTTTATAATCAAAAGCTAATAAAACCATTTAAAACCTCCCATGTTTCTGTTGTTTCATTGAACCAAGTTTTCCACTTCCAAGAACAAAAGGGGTGTTTGAAACAAGAATCCAGAATTTTACATTTTGCTTTGCTTTAATCAATAACTTTTATAGAGGAACAGCGGTATTGCACAATAATGATTACACAGAGATTACATGATGAATGATTTTCACTCCTTAGTCCCTTTTTTAGTTGTTGACCTTTCCTAGGCAAGGTAAATCTCAGTCCCTATGGATGGGCTTGAAACAGGCTCTTGGACTCCTCTCTGCTCAGCCACAGATGTCCTTTAGCCCGGCCGGTCACGCCCGGTCTCACTCAGGAACACAAGTACCCACACAGTTTACCTTCTCTCTCTACCTGTCCCAACAGATTATTCCTCACCACAAAGAAGACCCTTCTACAACTCTGAACAACCAGGTTTTTAATATAATTGATGTTTCTGCTTGTCAATTCATATACCACTGCTATAATTTGGGAAAAAGCTTCATTAAGGGCAAAATCTGAGAAACGTCCTCTTACCATGGTTTGAATTACCAAGAGGCAAATTTCCCCAGGTTTTCTCTCAGAGGTGGGCCGTTCCTGGTCCTCTGCTGGTCTGAATTTTGAAGAAAAGTATTTAGGAATAAATCCGGGATGATGGGTTGAAGAATAGTTCCAAAAAATAAACTTATTCCTACGGATTTCACCCTAGTTCTCTTCCAGCAGAGACCGTCCAAAATTGCCCTATTAATCCACAATTCGTCCAGAGGTTCTTCGGGTTTGTCCTGAGCTCCCTCGCTCGTGAAGTGGATCCCCAAAACAACAGAGTTTTCACTGAAACTTTTGTTTATATAGCCTGAGATTTTGACTGACCAGACTCCAGACCAGTCACCCCATCAGGCTAGTCCATCCCTTTTGGGCTGGACCTTGGTCCTACTCTACAGGCTTCTTATGAGATTTTGCAAGTCACTCCTAATGCATATTAAAATCTGGGTGTATTTTGGTCAATAATGCACAGTCACCCTTGAGTTGTCCTATTCTGATTTGCTCAGAGCTGTTCTTTGGGACTTTCCCCTTGTGTAACACCCTTACTTGTAACTTCTAGAACATTCATGAAGCTACCGGTTCTCTTCTTTCAACAACATGACTAAGCTTAAAAACAGATTACAGTGTAAAATCATAAAGATTGCATTTTAAAATCACAAAGTTTATAATATCACTTGATCATCTACTTGTTTATTGATTTATTATAAACACATCTTTCTCATTCATCTGAAACTGGTAATTTTTATTAAAAAGAAAAACATTTTCTGCTTCTACTGTTCTCTCCCTGCGTGTGTGTGCCTCTCAAACGGGCCTGTGTGTGTGTGTGCGTCTTAGTGAGCATGTGTGTGTGTGCATCTTAGTGAGCCTGTGTAGTTGTGTGTCATATACATTCGTGCTTATGGGGTGTGTGAGTGTTCGTGTTGCTTTACACATGGTTTTGATTATTCAAGGCTTTGAGGCCTATATACAGGGCATGAAACTTAGCAGAATAACACAGAATAACATGTCTTGACTTGCCCGTTCCCTATAAGATCAGGCTGAACTCTGTATATCTTTGACACACCTCACTGGTGGGGAAGGAGCCTGAGCTGGTGTGTGAGGCTGAGAGGTTCCGGCTAGAAATAGTCGGACTCACCTCTACGCATGGCTCTGGTTCTGGAACCAGTTTCTTTGAGAGGGGCTAGACACTCTTCCACTCTGGAGTTGACCCTGGTGAGAGGCGCCGAGCAGGAGTGGGCATACTTATTGCCCCCCAACTTGGTGCCTGTGTGTTGGGGTTCACCCCAGTGAATGAGATGGTGGCCTCCCTCCGCCTACGTGTGGAGGGATGGGTTCTGACTGTCGTCTGTGCTTATGCACCAAACGGCAGTTCAGATTATCCACCCTTTCTGGAGTCCTTGGAGGGGGTACTGGAAAGTGTACCTCCTGGGGACTCCCTTATTCTGCTGGGGGACTTCAATGCTCATGTGGGCAATGACAGTGAGACCTGGAGGGGTGTGGTTGGGAGGAACGGCCCCCCTGATCTGAACCAGAGTGGTGTTCTGTTGTTGGACTTCTGTGCTCGTCATGGATTGTCAATAACGAACACCTTGTTCAAGCATAAGGGTGTCCATATGTGCAATTGGCACCAGGACACCCTAGGCCCCAGTTCGATGATCGACTTTGTCATCGTCTCATCTGATCTGTGGCCACATGTCTTGGACATTCGTGTGAAGAGAGGGATGCAAGATGGCGGCGCCAGTGTGTTCGGCTTGCCTCTCCCTGCATACTTTGATTGTTTTTGTGTTGTTTTTTGCTTTTATAACTAGTGTCGACTCTCTGCTGGTGTATAATCGCCAAACGCTTTTTAATCTTCGACCCAATATTAACAACTTGGCTCCGTTTGTGAATGACAGCCAGAAAACTTTTTTCCCTCCATTTCTGTCGGACGTGCCGGCCTACCTGTGCCGCGCCCCAGCTCCACCAGCGCGCAGAGCGCGCAGACGCCGCGGGAGACGCAGCGGCCAGCTGGTCAGACTGAAAGCTCAGCTGGCGTCCTCCCTATCCGCTCTCTCTGAGTTTGGAGCTGCATCTAATTGTTTTATCTCATGGCGCTCCCTGGATCTCATCAGCTCTTCTCTGGCTCCTGTTGGCCTGGGTGAGGGACAACCTGCGCGATGCCTCCCCCCTCCCCCCCCCCTCGTCCGAGTGCGCGGAGTGAACCACCACAACCTGCTCGATCTGGCTCCTGCGTCGGATCACACCCCGGCTGCTGTTGGCCTGGGTGGGGGGCCGCTGCTGCGCGGCCTCTCCTTTCCTCTCCTCCGCGTCCGCGGAGTGAACCACAACAACCTGCGGCTGCTGGACAGAGCTCCTCGGATGGATGACGTCACCCTAGCTCCATCTCATGTTCACATGGCTCTGGTTAATGCTAGATCTTTAACAAACAAGACCTTTATTCTGAAGGACTTCTTCACCTCCCATGGTCTGGATTTTTTATTCATTACTGAAACATGGATAACTGCCGGTGAGTCCAGTGCTTTTTGTGAACTCCTGCCACCAAACTGTGCATACTTCAGCTCTCCAAGGACGACGGGTCGTGGAGGAGGAATAGCGACTGTTTACAGGAAGAGCTATTTCTGTAAACAAATCACACCTTTAACGTGTTATTCCAGCTTTGAGTTCAACTTGTTTGAGCTCGGATCTTCACAACCCGTACTGTGTGCTGTTTTATACAGACCTCCAAAATACAATAAGGACTTTCTGACAGACTTTGCAGATTTTTTGGCTGGAGTCTTGCCTAAATATGACAGGATCTTGATAGTTGGAGATTTCAACATAGCCGTGTGCTGTGCTGATAAACCGTTGGTCAAAGAGTTTTTACAGCTGATAGACTCTTTTAATTTGCTTCAGTTTGTGTCTGATCCAACACAAGAATGTGGCCACACCTTAGACCTTGTGTTAGCTCACGGTTTTAATGTTTCTAATGTGGAAGTTTGTGATGCTGCCTTTTCAGACCACATGCCTGTTGTGTTTGACATGCCACTCGTCTGTCGCTCAGTCAAACCTCGCGCTCCTGCACAGCCCCGTCGGGTCATTAACTCCTCCACTGCTTCTCAGTTCTCTGCAGCTTTTAGTTCTGCCATCAGCCCCACAGACCCTGTGGGTCTTCATTCAGATATCGATGCTCTCTCATCTAATTTTAACTCAGCCTGTCAAATCGTTTTAGATGCTGTGGCTCCATTAAAAACAAGAGCTTCCAGACCAAAGCCTGACCCCTGGGCTGATGAGGTCACACGATCTGCCAGACGCCAGTGCAGGAGAGCAGAGCGGAAGTGGAAGAAGGACAAACTACAGGTGTCTTTCCAAGCTCTGAGGGACAGCTGGCGCTTCTATCAGTCCACTGTTAGAGCTGCAAAAAACAAATATTTCTCTGACATCATCTCCTCCAACTCCAGCAATCCACGTGTGCTTTTTAAAACAATCACCTCTGTTCTTAACGCCCCACAATCAGCCAGCCCAGAGAACTCCACTGAAATGTGTGACAACTTCCTGAGCTTTTTTATCAATAAGGTTTCAAGCATTAGAGCTCTCATAAGCCCTCCTTCTTACGACCCCTCCGTCTCTGTCACACGCTCTGCTGTCTTCAGTCAGTTTGAGCTCGTCACCCTGTCTTCCTTAACTGACATCACTGGTCGTATGAAACCTGCTGGATCCCCAAATGATCCCATCCCACCTCGTCTTTTTAAAGAGGTTTTTCACACCGTGGCTCCTCATGTGTCCCAAATTATAAATGACAGCTTGGCATGTGGACAGGTACCAGCGAGCTTTAAACATGCAGTTGTGACACCACTGATTAAAAAACCTAGCCTAGACCCCACAGTGATGTCCAACTTTAGACCCATCTCAAAACTGCCCTTCATATCTAAGATCTTGGAGAAAATTGTTTACAATCAGTTAACATCATACTTAAACGACCACAACCTTCTTGAACAGTTTCAATCTGGCTTTAAAACTCACCACAGCACTGAGTCTGCGCTGCTGAAAGTCTTCAACGACATTCTTTTAGCCGCAGACTCTGGTGACTGTGTAGTTTTGATGTTGTTGGACTTGACTGCTGCCTTCGACACAGTAGACCATCACATCCTCCTGTCTCGTCTGGAGAACTGGGTGGGCATTCAGGGTCCTGCTCTACAGTGGTTCAGATCCTATTTGACAGAAAGAAACTTCTGCGTGCGCATTGGTGCTGTGGAGTCCTCTGTAGCCCCTCTCACTTGTGGAGTACCTCAGGGTTCTATACTTGGCCCTCTTCTGTTTTCCCTGTATCTACTCCCTCTGGGACATCTTCTCCGGAAACATGGCATTTCTTTTCATTTTTATGCTGATGACAGCCAAATCTATGTTCCGTTAAAACAGGGCAAACACCATTCCTTGAAACAACTCCTGGGGTGTATGGCAGAAGTCAGAGCATGGATGTCACTAAACTTTTTACATTTTAATGACAAAAAGACAGAGGTCTTGTTGTTTAAGCCTAGTGAAGGCTCCAATATCCATGCTGATCTGGGTCCTTTAACAGAACATCTGACTGAGACAGCAACTAACCTGGGCGTGAGGCTGGACAGTGACTTCAAACTTGACATGCAGATTAAATCAGTGATCAAGTCCAGCTTCTTTCATTTGAGACAACTGGCCAAGGTCAAACCATTTCTGTCACAACATCATTTTCAGATCTTAATCCATGCTTTCATCACAACTCGCCTGGATTACTGTAATTCTCTTTATGTCGGTCTGAGCCAGTCATTACTGACTCGACTTCAGCTGGTTCAGAACGCAGCTGCCCGCCTTTTAACTGGTACCAAAAAACGAGAACACATCACCCCTGTTTTAGAATCACTACATTGGCTCCCGGTTCGCTTCAGGATTAATTTTAAGGTTCTTTTATTTGTTTTCAAATGTCTTCATGGTCTCGCCCCACAGTATCTGTCCGACCTGCTCCAGCTGTACACTCCTTCTCGCTCTCTCAGGTCAGCAGATCAGCTGCTGCTGGTCGTCCCAAGGTCCAACAGGAGACTGAGAGGTGACCGAGCGTTCTCAGTCGCTGCCCCTAAACTGTGGAACGAGCTGCCTCTGCATGTCAGACAAGCTGGCTCACTTCCTGTTTTTAAGTCTTCTCTGAAGACACATCTTTTCTCTTTGGCTTTTACTTCAGTTTGAAATGTTGGTTTTAATGACTCTAAGTTATTTGTTTTATTTTATTTGTTATCTTTATTTTATTTCACATTTTTAACGTGTGGGGTTTTTATGTTTTTGTATGTCCTAGTGTACAGCACTTTGGTCAACAGTGTTGTTTTAAAGTGCTCTATAAATAAAGTTGTATTGTATTGTATTATTGTAACTGATCACTACCTGGTGGTGAGTTGGCTCCGATGGTGGGGGAGGATGCCGGTCAGACCTGGCAGACCCAAACATATTGTGAGGGTTTGCTGGGAACGTCTGGCAGAGTCTCCCATGAAACAAAGTTTTAACTCCCACCTCCGGGAGAACTTTGAACATGTTCCGAGGGAGGTGGGGGACATTGAGTCTGAGTGGACCATGTTTCGTGCCTCTATTGTCGAGGCAGCTTACCAGAGCTGCGGCCACAAGGTTGTCAGTGCCTGTCGCTGTGGCAACCCTCGAACCCGATGGTGGACACCATCGGTGAGGGATGCTGTCAGGCTGAAGAAGGAGTCCTATCGGGCCTTTTTGGCCTGTGGGACCCCGGAAGTAGCTGATGGGTACCGACAGTCCAAGCGACATGCAGCTCGGGTGGTCGCTGAGGCAAAAACTCGGGCATGGGAAGAGTTCGGAGAGGCCATGGTGAATGACTTCCGCACGGCTTCAAGGCGATTCTGGTCCACCATCTGGCATCTCGGGGGGGAAAGCGGTACGCCACCAACACTGTTTATAGTGGGAGTGGTGTGCTGCTGACCTCAACTCGGGATGTTGTGGGTCCATGGGCGGAATACTTTGAAGACCTCCTCAATCCCACCGGCACGTGTTCCGCTGATGAAGCGGAGCCTGGGGACTCTGGGTCGGGCCCTCCAATCTCTGGTGCTGAGGTCACCGAGGTGGTTAAAAAGCTCCTCGGTGGCAGGGCCCCAGGGGTGGATGAGATTCGCCCAGGGTTCCTTAAGGCTCTGGATGTTGTAGGGTTGTGTTGGCTTATGCGACTCTGCAATATTGCGTGGACATCGGGGGAAGTTCCCCTGGATTGGCAGACTGGGGTGGTGGTCCCCCTATTCAAAAAGGGGGACCGTAGAGTGTGTTCCAACTACAGGGGAATCACGCTCTTAAGCCTCCCTGGTAAGTTCTATTCGGGGGTTCTGGAGAGGAGGGTCTGCCGGATAGTCGAATCTCGGATTCAGGAGGAGCAGTGCGGTTTTTGTCCTGACTGTAGAACACTGAACCAGCTCTACACTCTCAGCAGGGTCCTGGAGGGTGCGTGGGAAATTGCCCAACCAGTTTACATGTGCTTTGTGGACTTGGAGAAGGCCTTCGACCGCGTCCCTCGGGGGACCGTGTGGGGGGTACTCTGGGAGTATGGGGTACCGGGCCCTTTGATACGGGCTGTTAGGTCCCTGTATGACCGGTGTCAGAGCCTGGTCTGTATCGCCAGCAGTAAGTCGGGCTTGTTCTCGGAGATGTAGATAAACATATTCTGTGATATATTCATAAATTAAACGGATTCTTTCATTTTTCTGGACTGAATAATGTCGTGCATTGAATTATTAAAAACGTAACGTGAGACGTTAATTTTCTTTGACCCATCAAAATGAACGTGGTCATTTATTTACAGAATCAAGTTTAACATCACACGTTTACATTAATTTGGCAAAATGATTTCAACAACAACATGGCTAATTTAGAAAGTTTTACAAGGAGGAAACAATACGGCGATTGTTTCCCTTGCTTCCAGCTGTACAACAGACATTTCTAAAATATCTGGAATGATTTCTAGCAGATAGAAGAGATTAAAGATGGAAAGATGAAGTTTAGAGGGAGGGAAATGGTGTGTGTGAGTGAAAAGTGTTGAACAGAATGGCACCCTCCATTCGAACCCAGCTTTCCTCGGTACGCTCGGTAGTAAACTCGACTCATTACCTCTCTGACGATGAATCAGTGGAAACGGAGCTCCAGTTAAGCTACCGGTCCAGCGTCTCCGTAGGATGGCAGAGAACCGTCCGGAGTGGTGGCGGGACTTCATCAACAACAGTTCACCTCACGAGTGGACTTCACATGAGTGGAGTCCTTCAGAAGTTCCACTCAGAGGTGGAAGATGTCATAATCCCCACAAGACTCGGAAGAGCTGCGGATCATGCCTGGACTTCTGTTCTCCCAAACGACTGGAGCTGCAAACTCTCCACCCGACTCGACTCTAAACTGGTTTGAACTAGGAAGTACCGACATTTAAAGAGCTCTATTTCCGGTTCACTTGGGAGGTTCCTGATTGGTCGTTATCGACCAGACAGGGTGTGTTTTTGTGACGTAAGAGGTCACTAGGAGTCAGAAAAACAGCAAGAATGTTATGGAACAGATTGAAAATGTTTTTCAGACAGACGAGAGAAATATTTAGGCGAGTTGGAGGTAAAACAGGTGCCAGCCTCTATATTTACGTCTGAGAGGATTTAAAAACATGATAGTTCGTTCCAACAACTTGTTTTGCGTTTGACTCCAACCTTGGACCAACTTACACTTGCTCATTCAAAGACAGAAAATCAGAAAATGCATAATTACTCTGTAACAGACCTTAACATGATTTCTACTTTGCATGAGGATTAAAATCATTATTACTGTTTCACAGTTGAATTAAAAATGATTAGTTCACTGCAACATCTAAAAATGGTTTGAACTAAAAACACTTTGATTATCAAACATTTGTAAAATAGTAATGATAATAGAAAAGAGAGCGTTCTTTCAATTGATCAGTGCAGGCACTTAAAAAGTCTTCTGGATGGACTTGATTTGTGTTTCTGGACTCAAATCAATGAAATACAGTTCTTGTTCCAGGAAGGCCCCTCAAGGCCAGATTTGACCTGAGGCCTAGTTCACTACAGTTGGACTCCGCCAAAGTTGCCCTTTGTCACCGATTCTGTTCATAACTTTTATGGACAGAATTTCTAGGTGCAGCCAAGGTGTTGAGTGGATCCGTTTTGGTGGCCTTAGGATTGCGTCTCTGCTTTTTGCAGATGATACGGTCTTATTGGCTTCATCAGATCGTGATCTACAGCTTTCACTTGAGCGGTTCGCAGCTGAATGCGACGCGGCCGGGATGAAGATCAGTTCCTCCAAATCCGAGGCCATGGTCTTGAGCCGGAAAAGGGTAGAGTGCCCTCTCTGGGTCAGGGAGGAGGTCCTACCCCACGTGAAGGAGTTCAAGTATCTTGGGGTCTTGTTCATGAATGAGGGAAAAATGGAGCGTGAGATCGATAGGCGGATAGGTGCAGCGTCAGCAGTGAAGCAGGCGCTATACAGGTCTGTTGTGGTGAAGAGAGAGCTGAGTCAAAAGGCGAAGCTCTCAATTTACCGATCGATCTACGTCCCTACACTAATCTATGGTCACGAGCTTTGGGTTGTGACCGAAAGAATGAGATCTCGGATACAAGCGGCCGAAATGAGTTTTCTCCGCAGGGTGTCTAGGCTCTCCCTTAGAGACAGGGTGAGAAGCTCGATCATCCGGGAGGGACTCAGAGTAGAGCCGCTGCTTCTCCACGTCGAGAGGAACCAGTTGAGGTGGCTTGGGCATCTATTTAGGATGCCTTCTGGACGCCTCCCTGGTGAGGTGTTCCAGACACGTCCCACCGGAAGGAGGCCCAGAGAAAGACCCAGGACACGCTGGATGGACTATGTTTCTCGGCTGGCCTGGGAATGCCTTGGGATTCCCCCGGAAGAGCTGGCCCAAGTGGCTGGGGAGAAGGAAGTCTGGGCCTCCCTACTTAGGCTGCTACCCCCGCGACCCGACCCCGGATAAGCGGAAGAAAATGGATGGATGGATGGATGGATTTGAGTGGCAAAGGCCCAAGAGACTGTGCTTGTGAGTGGAACGGAACCGTTGTGAAATACTGCGGGGGCTGACAAGAAGAAATGCAAAACGGTCAGCTGTTGCACTCAGAAAGGGCAGTGGGTTTGCCAAGTAAGGATACTATGACCCCCTCAAATCCTTTAAAGCCCAGTTAGACAAAAGAAAATCCGAGGCCCCAAAAGAAACCTCAAGGATACAGAAGTATGATCAAGGGCCGAATGCTACACCCTCGGCCCCACCTTTATACCCAGGGATAGTTAAACCCAATGAGGGGGAAAAGGCTAAAAACAAAGGGAAATGTTGGAACCCTCAGGATTTGCTCGAACAATCAGTGCAGCAAGCCTGGCCCTATAATCCCTCAATGGGAAAGGCGAGAAATGCACCTCTCAGCACTAATCAGTTTCCACTGGTCTTCAGGGTGTTCAGGGACCCGCCGGGGACAGATGGAGGTGAAGTAAACCAGCTATCTGATGAAGTGAACGAACAAGCTCAAAAAGGCAGCTGGAAGGGCCCCTGGGAGCTAACAACCTTGGCTCAACTGGTAGCAGAGGTAATCCTAAACCAAGATCTCCCATTAATCGACCTGCCGGAGGTTCCTCGAGAGGCAGGGACCAGGCATACAAATCTGTCGTAGTTTGCGGTTAGCAGCGAACCCAGAGTGCAGAACAGGGACTCAACTCGGCAGATATACAAAAAATATGTTTTAATGATAAATAAAAGTACAAAATAAACAAGCTGACGGGGCAGCAAAACTTACATGAACAAGGCACGAGGAACTCAGGCGACAAGAGAGACACGGGGAACTCGAGAGACCAGGAAGACTCAGGACAGACAGGACAAGACTCAGGAGACCAAGGGAGAGTACCAACGAAGACGACCCGACCAAGGACAAGACAGAATAGGACTGGTTAAATACTGCGAGGAGACGAGACATGATGACAAACAGCTGAGACGAGACGCAGGTGGCAACAATAGAAACTAACGAGGAAGCACGAGGGAAACAGACACAAACCGGGCCACAGAAAAGTACCGTCCTAACAAAATCTATACTACCACACCACCAGCCTGGATGCATGGGCTATACATGGGGCTAGACCCAAACAAAAAACAGCTGAGTATCTAGTGACCCCAGAAGCCTGGGAGAGGAAAGGAGTGCTGCAGATTCCCAGAACGGCTGCACAATGGGTAGACACTCCCATAAGGCCAGACTCCACCCAGAGGGTTAGAGTTTCCGTGCAGATGATCATTGCACCATACAGGGGAGTGTACTCTGTTGGGGCCACAATCCAGCCGATTGAAGACAGTAAGAACGACGCTGAAAAGCCTCAACGAAGTAAAACGGACAAAAGACGAAGTGTGCTGAAAGCCTGGGCCAGCAAGACGTTCCAGAGGAGATGGAAACTCACGGACAAGAAAATGAACAAGTAAGAACTGACCGAAGGGGCGCTAGACTCATTAATGGATCTCATCGCAGAAAAAGGTTAGAAAGACGATTGCTAATAGGTATTGTAAGATGCCCTAGCCCCATCTGGGGAGGAAGAGATAACATAAAATTACCTGAAATCATCGAGGAATGTTGGTCTTGGGACATGACCACGCTAAGAACTGTCCCGGACTGTTGGCCATGCGAAATGGACTTCCTTCCAAGATCTAAGGAACAGCCCCGTGAGTACGTATGGAATATGTTATTTCAAAGATCCAGAAATGGGCCATACCAACCAGTCCTGATTATCAGAAGACAGCTGGTAAAATTAGACCGACCCAGAAAAGATTATTCAATTTTTACAAATAAAACAAAGAATTATTACAGCTCGAGTGTAAGAACCTTCCGTAAACCAGACCTCACCAGGGCAGCTCCAAAGATTATTGGCTTCATGTTAATAAGCGACCAGTGGGGATTACCATACAACCCTAGCCCGATGGGGACGCCGTGGATCTTTAACGTTGTTTATCTGCAAGTGTTGGGATGGCAGGTTAAGGTCAAGTGGGGCCCCAACAGAGAGCCTCACCAAACGGAATACTGTGAAATCTCAGTGGGAGAATTAATAATTTGGGCAACAAGCCCAACCCTGAGAATGAAGATCCATCAAAGGGAATGTGACAAGTATAGGGTGGTGGTCGAAAATACTAGGCTACCCCTGAGAATGCTGTACGACCAAGTTTTGATGCCTGTCAACCACTGGAATGGATACGCCATGAGATCGGCATACAGGGCAACGGTATCCTACAGGGGGCACCCCCTGGTCAGCACAGTAACCTCACAAATGGAGGTGGCCACGCCGTACAGACAGAATGAGGCAAAATCACGTGAATATGCCAGAAAACGGGAGCAAGAGACAATGGACCGTTTCCACAGGGGAGAAAGCCCGCTCGACAGCATCTTTAACGGGCTAGAAGGTCCCCAGCTGGAGCCCACCGGGTGGAGTGTCCACCAATGGAAGTGGGTGTGGAGAGGATTATGCCCACTCATGCCACACCCATCACCCCTCTGTCTAGAACTCTATAAGGAACGAGTGACAAGAGAAGAGGGCAGAGCTCTGGGGGAAGTCAAGAGTGAAGCATCCCTGCTCATGGCCCGTTGGACAGAAAGTAATCCAATGCTGTCATGCCTGCTCACGCCAGAAAGCCCATAAAAAAGGAAGACATTATACACTCTAAGCCCATTGATGTCGCTGTAGCCAACGTGTTAATTCAATATGATCGGAAAGGCCCAAAAATACCAGCAATAATAACAGTAAACGATATAACGTGGCTTGACGAGCCACAACCATACTTTTCCCTGGGGAAAAACCCATCCAAAACTATTTCTACGAGAACACACAGTATACCAGGGTACCTCGCCTAGATGAACGTCAAAAAGGATACCGCCGGAGCCTAGCATGGCTCCCTCACTACAGTACCCCTGTCTGTATATGTCCACCAGAGTCCCCATGGATATTCAATGTGGTCTACTTGATCATAGCCGGATTAAGAATCAAACTAAGGTGGGGACCTAACTACCGAGAGCCATATCAAAGCCGATTCTTCGAAATTTCTGTAGGAGAAATGGTGATCTGGACCACAAGTCCATCCATGATGAAGGCGATCTATAAAAGGGTATGTAAACCAGAGCGGTATGTGTTAGAAAACCAGCACTTACCCCTGCGGGTGATAAGGGATCGGGTGATGACCCCTTACAACTGCTGGGTGAGTCCAGGGGCAAGATCAGGATATAGAGTGCAAGTAATGTATAAGGGTCAGCCACTTATAACTCAGGTAGAGACATTGGACGAAGAGGGCCAAACGAATAGGTGACGCTGTTCACATTTCGATCACATCGGGCGACAAGAAAGAGTAATTTGGCAAGCCTATGTTAATTTAGTATGGTGTGCATATGGACCTCAACCCGAACCAAAGGAGTGGTTGGTGATGCAGTGGAAATGGGTGTGGAAAGGTTTGCAACCTGGATTGCCACACCCCTCTCCACTATATCTAGAACTGCTTAAGGGACGAGTGACCACAGTCAACAGACACTCAGAGAAAGGCAAGAGCTAGAAGCAACACAGGCCCTTTTCCAAAATGGTCCCCCTGAAAAATAGAAACCAGAACAGCGATGATTCAAACAGCGAAGATTCAGACAACTCCGATTATGATGATAAAGCGACCCCCGACCGACCTAAGGACTGTTTAAGGATTACGATTTTGGATAAAGCAGCTTGTCTACAAACCCTGATGCGGGGACTCATAGCGTTAATAGGCTTTGTAATGTTGTTGGTTATTTTGTATCAAGCCGGAATTAGACCATGGAGCCTCACGCATGTAACGGTCTCCCACGGGAGATCCAAGTATGCAAACATGACCTACTGGGATATCACTCGAAGAAACATCTTCATGCCATGGAACCAGAATGAGATCATTCAAAATCAAACTTTGACTTGGAATCGAGTGAAACAAATGGGCTATCGAGCCTGGAGGAAAAAGCTGAATCTCACACCAGAATGGATAACAGCTATCGACGCTGAGAATCTGACCGGAATAGCATGGACCATCACCGACCTGTTAGTCCTGCAAGATGGAGTTGTAGTTTGGATAGCAGTTTTGAAAAAACAAGTTAAAAGAACAACAAGATGTAACTGGATTCACCCTGACAAAGAACCACCCGAATGGCAATGTGATCGGGCCTGACGACCACTGCCAGGGTTGGCCCACCAAGGCCACTGGGATAAAGAAGTGATCTATCCCGCGCCACCAAAAGACGAAAGCTGTTGGGCAATTCTCCCTCGTTGGGAGTTCTGGGGCAACATCCACTTAGACGGTGACAAAATACCCCAACTCATTCAAAGAAACCACACTGGAGCATATCAGAATCGTACTGGAATTAAGACCATTCACACTGTAAGGCACAAGAAGGTACTAAAACCCAATGCAACAGACGTAAAGCCTCACCAATGACCTACTTAGGCCTATGAAACACCCCCGCCGGGCAATGTAATATACATGGTAAAGATAGAGTCTGATAATAACGTGACAGAGTCAGCCGCAACAGAATATTGTAAGGAATACAAATTAAAGAAGCTACCAATCTGCTATTGGAACCTGTATGGTGAGTGTGAATCTCAAAATTATTTACCAATAACCCCAGTAGCAAATCAAAGATATTATTACTGGAGCTGGTGTTGGATTTGATATCTTTTAGATCTTTTTATGTCTTTTGACAAGCCTTGACATTTCTCTGATGAGGTGAAATGATCCATTTTCTACAAGGTGTGTGCGGGTATAATCATACACTAATTACTTCATGTTGTATATAATCTCACAAGTGCTAAGGATAATCATACAAGTTCACATTTGATATAACTCTGAGGGAAACAGAGACAGGTAAGACACTTGTTCGTGCAGCAGGAAACGATCCTTCTTTGTTCTCTGAGTAAAGCAGCTGAGAGTGAGGGCCCACCAATGTGACACACTGCTCACACATTGATTAAACATAAATAACGCTAAATCACAACATTCATATACTTTATACTTAACATAGGTTGAGTATTTATGCTCGCACATTAATAATAGTTCAGACACACAGAAAACGTGTTTTAAAGTTTTACACAGATGAGAGCCAGAGTAAGTGTCCTGCGTTCCAAAACAAAGCTCGTAAATCAACCCTTATCAGTAGAAGAATGAACGAGGCCATCTGGGGCTTTCAGAGTAACCCTGGAGATAAAATCTGCTCCTGAGTGGCTGAACATGGTGTCACTCGGACTATCAAGAGATTTGGACATCCAATCACAAGTCTGTCTGAACCCGAAAGGGAGGGACATGACAAACTTATATATCTCGCTCAGACACAAAGTTTGGTGGAACAAACATCGGGCTGATTGACCAGGCAAGGTTCACTCTGATTTTGTTCCTCAGACTGCACTCTGATTACATGTAATATCTGCATACTTTAACTTTGTCTCAATTAAATATTTTATACTAAGGTGAAGTGCTCCTGAAATTCTGTGCTCGGGTCATTTTGAACACCACAAATCCTTCAGATGGTGACCCCGACGTGATGATCTTCTAGCACACGAGGAGCGGTGAGATTCGACCCATGAGCAGAGCGCCCGTTCGCATCCAGAGGGGAGAGGCGCCTTACATTAAAACAGGTAAGCGGGTTACCCAAGTTGGCCGAAAGGCCCAAAAACTCCGCTATTCGGCCATAAACCAAATTGAAGCTTCTGGATGAGCATGGTGGGTTCTGTCTCCTGAAATAAAGGAGGAATAGCAGCTAAATGTTAATATAATAATAATATAATTCCCTTCATGTAACATTAATTCCCTCCTGTGTGATAACCACACACGCACAAACGCACACGCTCGCGAACGTCATGTGGCACTAAAGTTTTAAGAAGTATGACACTCTAAAAAACAAGTTATCTGAATTTAGATTAAAAAAAATATATACTGCATGATCTTGAAAAATAGAAATTGACATTGGTTTTATAAGCCATGTACATCAGGTAAGATAGCTACTGTTTATAATCTTGTACCAAAACCCAATTTAGAAAATATCTGAAATTCCCTTTAACTGACTGAATTAATTTATAAAAAATTCTGAAATGTCCCTTTAAACTGTTTAAATTCACTTCATGTCAAGAGAATATCTCTGACCTTTGAAACCAAACCACACTTAATAAAAAATAACTGAAACGGATTCACCTTTATCTTTTTCTGGTTTTATTAAACAACACTAACCACACAGACACTGATAATTACATTAGAACCCACTCATTGAGGCGAAGATTCGCTGGAACCGGATTCGGCCCCGTCGGTTCACAGCCGCCCCATCCATCCGCCATTCCGACTCAACCAGAACCGACACACCAAATGTGTGTCACGAAACATAAAACAGGAGAAGAAGAAAATATATATGCGTTAATAAATTCAAATTGAGTATTGCTTAAAAGTAAAGGCCGAGTACTACTGTACCTGCGATAAATCCGCTACGAAGTTGTTAAAGTCCAACATCTACAGTTTGTTTTCGGGTCCACCAGTCGACCGAGTTGAATTTGAGTGGATAAACGGTCCGTTTCGCCGTCACAAACCGTCGCTTTCTCTCCATAAAACCAACAAACTGCATCCGCCCTTGTCATCACCTTCACCGACTGGTTAGCTAAACGTTAGCTACACAGGAAGTGCAACTCGCGGTAGAGCGCATGCGTAACCAGAGATACAGGACCACAGCGCCAACTAACGTCCCGGCATGATCACTGCAGGCCAAAAATTAACATTTGGGTTTAAACAGACGTCTGTCAAGGGCAAATTAAGACTTGACTTTTAATTTAAAGATTTGATTTGAAAAAAAAAAACTTAAAAGACCCTAAGAGATTTATAACAGCAGTTGAATGGAATTTTGAACGACCCACAAAAGGAGCATTTGTTCAAATTGGGTGTGTAAAAATTAACTACTAACGGCTTATTAAATCTATAAATTAGGTGCAAATTTAACATAATATAATTAAATCCGAGATAACCACATTAGGAGTTGACGGCTCATTTTAAGCAGACCTAACAATGTACATTTTAGCAGACTTAGCGCTGTTAAGGCATTAAATATGGATAATACACTAATAGATTGTGTTCTCGTTTAATTTATTGTATGACAATTCAGACCGTTTAAGCTCTCACGACCTTTGAGTTTGACATGTGTGGTGTAGGAAGTTCTGCCTTAGAGTCTGAGATTAGTGTTAATGGTGTTTTTTGGCTTTCACTATGAGGTGCTGATTGAGACCCTTGTGTTGGTCAGAGTGCAGTTATGACACCGCTGGAGGTAGAGGCAGATAGATTTTCAAGAGATGGAAATGGCTATCGGAGAGCTCAATCTGAGCTTTATTTGTCTATGTGTAACTTGAGATGGAGAACTTTACAATTGGATTTGTTATTTGGGTAGTTGATTTTGCTATTTAAGACTGTTTCTGTTAAGTGCCCTGAGACAACTTTTGTTTGGTTTAGAGCTACAAATAAATAAATTAAGAATAATATCAGGATTTAATTGGATTACTTTATTTTTAAGCTAATCTTAAATTAAGAAAAAGTTGAATTGAGTGAGTTCTTGAACCAGGAGGGATGTTCTGATGACACATAATGCACAATTATTCATATAAGTTGCTGAAAACCCACATGCAAGTTGCAGTTTGACGTCTTGGACTGGTTCTGAAATGCCCAGTAGTGTATCACATGTGCAGGGTTGATGAAAAACTAGGCTGACAAGAACTTGTGACTTCATGAGACCACATCCTGTTCTGCTACCAAACAACAACAACAAAAATCTAAGTTTGGAGCACATGGACTTGAACTGAAACAAAATGCTGATGTCTGTCTGCAATTTTGTCCAGGAGGGGGGAGCTGGACTAACATCATGATGAACTCTTGAACTCTGAACTTGCAGTATCTCCAAAGTCACACTGGAGAGAACCTGAAGCGGGCTGTCACTATACGTCTGGATTTGAGTGTCGACTTTTGCATGTGATGTACGGTGGTGCGTTCACTCCGGATCCAGGATAGATGCTGCATGCTGCTCTGACATAAATGCACCCACATAGACACACTTTTCAAACATTACAGCAAAATTTTGATTTTGAAAAGTAGTATTGTGGTCACTTGGGACACCTGCCTAGTTCAATGACTTTTAGACAAAAATAAGAGATTTATAATTTTACAATCTTATATCAAAAATGAATAAGGTACCCCTGAACAAATTATTGGCTTTTCCATTGGGTTCACTTTGTCTTTACAGATTAGTCTAAGGACTCAGGGACAAGAATGAAAAAGTGTTGTTTGTATTCTTTTTGGGTAACAAATGTTGGTCTTCAATATGAGCTGGAAAATCTGAACTGTGGTTGATCTCACATTTACTATAGAGCGCTAATTTGGAAAATAAATACATAAATAAATTATCATGTACAGGGGATGATTCGGTTCACACATAAACAGTAGTTTGGGCAAATACAAAACGGGAATCTTATTAACCAACAACCAAAACGGGAAAACTTTACTTCAATGTTTCTGAAACAGGGCACACTGGTGTACTGTTTCAGAAAAATGGGGGAGGAATATAGTGATTGATGTACAGATTTTATAGATTTGCCTTGCTAGAAAATTAAAAAGAGATGCTAATATACAAATTTTTTCAACAAATTTTATCAACTTCACAACAAAGCATTAAGGATGCATTTTGAGAAAATTGAAGGATGCTTCATCATTTGTGTAAATTAGAGATCTTGATAACCAAAGAATCTCACTTTTATGTGTACAGGACGGTTCTCTTAGGGGGACGCCCCTTTTTCTGAGAAGCCTTTTCTGAGACCTCTGTAGACTTTTCTGAGACCTTTGTAGACTTTTGGTAGACTTTTTTTTTTTAACCTTTTTTAGACCCAGGAGAACAATGAAAATGTGGTGGATCCATGTTTTTAGATATATTAACTTGACTTTACTTTACTTTACATGGGTACAGGTTTCATCCCTTATGAATTAACAACAGGAAGGTCTTTCCCTGGGCCTCAGTAAAATCTCGAGTGGCCCTCGGAACGGGTAATGAACATGTCACACAAGATGTATTATAGGAGACTCAGAGCTTTGTTGTCCAGCTTTGCTCAACAGATTCCAGATTCCAGTACTCCTCAGGAGGAGGAGCCGGCGAGTCTCACTTCAAACTGGGTCCTGCTGAGAGTGGTGAAACGTAAGTGGACGGAACCAAGGTGGACGGGGCCGTACGAGATCAAAGACCGTACCTCACACGAAGTACGTCTGAAAGGAAAAGGCTCCACGTGGTTTCATCTCAGTCAATGTGCACCTGCTGAAGAACCCCACCGCTCGCTGAAAGAAGTTGGAGCAGACCTGCTGGAACTGCAGGAGTAAAGATCCCCACGGCATCTGGAGGAGGTGATCTGAACTTTGTGGGAGTTCATTCTTTGCCCCTTGTTGAAAAAGGCAGCAGCAAAATTTGGAGAAGGAGTCTCCGCTCTGCCTAAGTCGGTCAGACAGGTGGAACGGGGAAGGAAAGAAGATTCCCAGCCCTGACCGTGAAGAAACGAAGACGCGACACACTGATATAGGTTTGACCCATCTGCACACACATCATTTAGAATGTCTGCTCAGACTGATAAAGTTTCTGAGGACTTTACATGAAGACATCTCTGCGGGCCGAATCCCGCTGAGCACCAAAAGAACCCTTGTGGACGAACAAGGCCTCCCACCGCAAGCTCAAGCACAGAAGACCTGCTAGCTAGGAGTGTTTAATATGAGTGTTTATCTTTTCTTTCAGTCATTCTGAGGAAACAACCAGAGCTTTTAAAAGGGTCGGTGAATTCAATTGAGAACTCTAAATATTCAAAATTTTACTCCATTCAATTGAACATCATAAACATTCTAAAATTCTTTGAGGTATTTGAAAGAGAGGTCAATTTTTTGGTATTTCTCAATTTTCAGGGGTCAATTTTGGCTATTTTTGAGTGTTTTATGAGTTGTTTTATAACTAGTGGTTTAATCGTTTACTCATTTTGAATTTACTCTTCCAGTAGTTTGGTAGTATTTTAATTAACTTCTAAGGTTTACTCATTTGGTATTTTTAGTGTAACACCATGGGTCTGTTCCAGAACCCCTGGAGGATTACAATAATATTGGGGGTGGTGACAGTGTTACTCACTTCCATAATTTTTCTGTGTGAATATTACTGTGTAATTCCAGGTTACTCCCGCTGCCAGCATCAACAACTAAGGGTCAAACGCAGCAACCCTAAACTCATGGCCTGGTCTCAAGTGAATGAGGTGGATCATCTGTCGTTGAATCTGTTTCATAGTTTTCAAATGAACCATGGGAACCATTATGTTAAAGATCCACATTGTTGTAAAACTCGCAGGTACTCCCTGATGCAACCATCTCAGGTAGTGGTGCTGAGTCAATTAGTAGAATGAACCCCAGAGGAACAATACCTATTTGTGTCTACCGCCACCTGCAGGACGCTTCTCGGAAGGCAGTGGGCTCACTGCCTCCTGACAAGTATCAAGCTGTATAATCATCACGTTTTAGACACCTGTTGCACCTATGTTCCGGATGAGACATGACACGACCCCCAAGCCAGGGTGACCAACGCCTTGAACCAACTTAATGCGCTGCAGAAGGCTAAGAGTGAGGATCCTTCTCCAGGATCCTGGAAGTTTCTGTCTTGGTTCACGAGCGGCTCTGGAGTCAGATTGTGCTAAAGATTTTGCCCCCCCTGACTGCAATTCTTATTATTTTTTGTGTTTTGATGATTGGTATTATCCCTTGTGCTAAAATGATAGTTCATAGTTCACCTGAAGTGGGCAGAATCAAAATATCTGTAAAATCAAATCATACGCGGTGTGGTCTCCCATAAATACGGGGAGACAAAAAGAGGGTGTGTTGGATTTGATATCTTTTAGATCTTTTTATGTCTTTTGACAAGCCTTGACATTTCTCTGATGAGGTGAAATGATGCATTTTCTACAAGGTGTGTGCGGGTATAATCATACACTAATTACTTCATGTTATATATAATCTCACAAGTGCTAAGGATAATCATACAAGTTCACATTTGATATAACTCTGAGGGAAACAGAGACAGGTAAGACACTTGTTCGTGCAGCAGGAAACGATCCTTCTTTGTTCTCTGAGTAAAGCAGCTGAGAGTGAGGGCCCACCAATGTGACACACTGCTCACATGTTGATTAAACATAAATAACGCTAAATCACAACATTCATATACTTTATACTTAACACAGGTTGAGTATTTATGCTCGCACATTAATAATAGTTCAGACACACAGAAAACGTGTTTTAAAGCTTTACACAGACGAGAGCCAGAGTAAGTGTCCTACATTCCAAAACAAAGCTCGTAAATCAACCCTTATCAGTAGAAGAATGAGCGAGGCCGTCTGGGGCTTTCGGAGTAACCCTGGAGATAAAATCTGCTCCTGAGTGGCTGAACATGGTGTCACTCGGACTATCAAGAGATTTGGACATCCAATCACAAGTCTGTCTGAATCCAAAAGGGAGAGACATGACAAACTTATAAATCTCGCTCAGACACAAAGTTTGGTGGAACAAACATCGGGCTGATTGACCAGGCAAGGTTCACTCTGATTTTGTTCCTCAGACTGCACTCTGATTACATGTAATATCTGCATACTTTAACTTTGTCTCAATTAAATATTTTATACTAAGGTGAAGTGCTCCTGAAATTCTGTGCTCGGGTCATTTTGAACACCACAAATCCTTCACTGGGCAGCTATATTTCAGCCTGTTAACGCCTGGCACGAAGATTGGCTGAACATAACATTACCATGGGTATGGGTGGTCCCTGGTTTGCCCCACTTCGAGGGAGACTTTGTGGAGGGGTATACCAGGACTTATGCAGGCCTGATGGGACCATATTACTCAAACATGTATGTGCAGAGGCTGCACAAACCAAACGAGCTACTTAGTGCACCAAAAGGCGATTTTAACAAAATTGACGAATGTGTAGCCGAACAAATTTTCCTTAGCCTTAATAACTCAGAATGGGAGAGTAGTGGGGCATCACCTAGATGCAGACTGTGGGAAACAGAGGTAGCAGTCATGTCCACCTGGCGCTACGACTGTACAGAACTAAAGAAAGAAAAAACGATCAAAATATTGCTCCAGGCCTGGCATGAGTATCACCATAGAGATGACTCAGGCACTTGGTGGGGATTTCAGGAGGAAGAAATAAGAGAATGGGTAGTCCCTTAAGAGACTGAGCTGAAAACAGCACCTCAGACTGAGGAAGTCTCTTGGATGAGAGACGAAACGTTTCTATATATTTTTTTTATTTATTTTTTTTTTTTGAATGTCCAGAGGACCAGATTGAACTTTTTTTGATTTTTCTACCTGGATTATTGAGCATGCATCAGGGTAGTCCCTTGCTTAAAACATTCCTTTAACTACTGGATTAAGTATCAATTCTTAGCTACAGTTTACTCCAAAGAGTAGGACATATGGTCAAATGTTTTATATCGGTCCGACAGGTATGTCAGCCCAAGACCATGGAATATGAGGTGTAATGGGAAAAAAGATGTGTGTATAGTCAGCTTAGCCCGCAGGCCTTGTTACAAGTTACCCGGATGGGAAACTTACTGTCGAAATCATTATAAAGAAGAATTCACAACTCATGTAGCTGAGGTAGTGTGGAAAAAGTATAGTGATGGAAAATGGAGAAGATCCATACCCGACGGTACAAGTTGCACTAACGTCATATTAGGACATCAGCTAAAAACTAGAAAGAGTATTCAGGGAGTGATTGTCCCCTTCGTCTCCGACTCTATGATTGCTCTAGCCGAAGGACTTGCACTAAGACGACGCCTATGCTTTGGCGATGAGTTGTATGGCTACGATTGGGTAGGCCCAAACAAAATCTACTCTAATCTCACATGTCAATATCCAGAAGAAAGTTGGAAAAAATGTGGCAAGGGAGAGGAAGAACATAACTGTGCCTGGTATGAAACTGTTAGTTACACAGTAGGCCGTAAAGTCACGGAAGTAGTACATGAAGTAGGAGAAGTGATCAAGGAAGGCAGAAGAACCGCTGAAGGGTGGATAGTTGATCTTTTCCTTCAGATCTGGCCTTATTTGGCAAGCTTAGTCGGTGTGATAGCTGCTGCCTTATTAGGACGTGTGCTCCTACAAGAAGGCCTCAAGGCCATGTGCCGCCCATGAGGGAGGAACTACAAGCCACTCCCACCAGAACCGGGCGCTGGCTCGGCTTAAAACTGAGAAATCAAGGAAACAGGCTCACATCTGCCCCGGAGCAGCAGAGAGCATAACTCAAGGAATCCTCAAACTCCAAATCATCATGGACTGCCAGACAACTAGCACTCCAACAGACATGAGTACCTTCTATGAAGAATCAGATAGTACCACGGTACCCACTCAGACCTCCTGGCCACGGTGTCCATCCTACTTCAAGGGCAGCACGGTAGAATATTTTTTAATAATGATTGCATGGATGTGCTACTGCCACACGGGTGAATGGGGTAGAGGGCGAATAATGCAATTTCCTGTGGCCTTCCAGGCCTATGCCAAGATAATCGTGACCCATGTAATACTGAAAAGAGCTGAAATTATGCCACACTTATTTGTCACCTTACTGGGAAGGGTCAAGCTCTCATTCCGACAAATAGCAGTATCTCATCTTGGCTGCTAGTAGATTCCATAGTGGTGACCTTTGAGTGTGTGGCCACACTCACTCCCTTGCCTATACCCATCACAAACTGTGGAAACACAGCTGGAAGGATCGTGACGGCAGTGATGGAAGGCGCCATGGCCATCACTGTGGTAGCACACCTGCTGCATCAAACCCTATCCTTGCGACCCCAAAACAGACACCGTTGGACCATGAAAATAGCAATACTAATCGGATGGGGTCTGGCCTGGGGAGTCTGCTGTGTGCTATATTGGACTGGTCTCTGTACTACAATGCCGATTGTGGTTTGGATGATGACTTATGCTGCCATCTTTAAAACCAGACCTGAACTTGTTCCTGTTGCACCAGAGGGAAGCGGAGGCCACGGAATCTCCATAGATTGAATCCCCGATCCACCAAAGATACAAAACTTAATCATTACAACCAACAATGCTTAAATTCCCTCCTCTGCTAATGCTATTATTAATCATTAATCTAATAATCTGTTTAGCTCCGGGCCACATTGCTCGATGAGGTCCTTGGTGTTGGCTGACGGCCTGTATAGGCCCAGTAACGGTTGAGGGCCTTTGAAAAGCAATGAAACCCGGGGAAGAGGAAAAAATAAAAAAATAAAAAAATAAAAATAATAAATAAATAATAATAAATTAAAAAAGAAATAATATATATATATATATATATTGTAATAGCTATATTGTTGTGTTAGATCTTGTTACCCCCTTTTGTCATTATAGGAGCATGAAGTAAACTGCTGTTTCTGTCATAAAGGATTGACAGAAACTAAGTATCTCTGGGCTGTTGGTTCATCCTGGTGGTGTCAGTGCTGTCATTCTGGCTTGGTGGCCAGAACTGCGGTGAATGGGATCCTTGTCTCGGACGAGCCACATCGCCTACCGCAGGTATCGGCTGCAGGGTGCATGGAAACAGAACGTACCTACAAAGTCATCTGGACCTCGGCTCTGAACTTGGCTCCCTATCGGCCAAGGGGAGCTATCCCACCACAAGCCTCATACTACCCGGTGGTAGCCAAGTTGTGGGAAAACCTCCACAATGCAACCATGTTTGTGGCAATCCATCTGTACATGGGATTACCCCTGGTCCACGGCCCATCCTTCGGGGTTATGCAGGGATCATCAGAACCTTTGCCCCCGAAATCGCTGGCCGCCTTAGGGGCAGACCTGGGAGCCACTCCACCTGGTTCTGACGTCCGCGATAACAGCAATTCAAGATCAGAATGCAAACCCACCTAGTATCCCTCTGGCACCAACCCTGATGATGATGACCCAGCATCAGAGGCCCACAGGCACTTCATCTAACCCACCGTCTACAGGGGCCCAACCTGAGAACGAGCCCATGGATGTAAGGGCAGCATCTCCTGGACCACCCCTTCTCTCCCTAGAATGCCCAGAACTGTACCAATTGGAAACCTACCTCAATCATTTTGTGAGCACTGAAGTTGGCCCACCTAGTCCGACCAACTCCACGAGCGCTGCTCCGTATGATTCTACCAGCCCTGAAGAATCCAACCCACCTAGCCTGATAACCCCGGATAGAACATATCTAGACCCAACTCATCCTGATGGGCCAGTAACTGCCGCTCGAGAATCGACGCAAGAATGACCACAGCGAGTGCCGGAGGTATATGCATGGGTCTATTCAAACGAAGGGCGACCCATCTATGAGCCCGTCACTCCTGTAGAGTCTCCCATGAGTGTGGAGGCAACATCCTCTCAGCCGGTCACCAGCCCAGCCCCACCTTTGTCTGAGGACGCACGTCACACCGGTGATCCGGCATCTCAACTGGGCAACTCACAGGAAGTCGACTCTAGCGAACTGACAATAGTAGATTATTGGGATGCTGCTGACGAGGAGGCCCGAAGTCTTGGGCCCAGCGATACTGAAGACCCAGCACCGTATCACGAGGATCCGGTCGATTTGGATTACGAGGAAGATGTCTTAAGTGTGGATACAGCTGATGAAGATAAAGACTGGCTTGGAGCTTATTGTGGGTCAAGGGAACAGTCTGACTCCATGGAGGGGGTGTCAAGGAGGCCGCTGTGTGGAGTTCAGCCTGTTCCTAACAGAGACATGTCTTGGCATGTCCCGCTTCAAGGCCTCGGAGTCCAAGATAATGAAAACCATGTGTGGAAGAACACATATACACTTCCATTCTTGCACACCACATAAACACATGTGTAGAGGAACATATATCTGTGATATATTATCCATAAATTAAACGGATTCATTCATTTTTCTGGACTGAATAATATCGTGCATTGAAATTAAATGTGACGTGAGACGTTAATTTTCTTTGACCCATCAAATGAATGCGGTCATTTATTAACAGTATCAAAGTTTAACATCACACATTTACATTAATTTGGCAAAATTGATTACAACAACAGCTTAATTAATTAGCTTTACAGTCAGGAAAACCATACGGCCATGATTTTCTGGGTTAAGCTGCATCCAAAAGGAGCGTGTTGTCGTTCTGGGCTACAGACCTACATCTTGTACAGATACATACATCTTCACCCATCTCTCTCCATTTAAACTCCCTTCATTTCCCATCTTTAAAACTCTTCTACCTGCCAGTAATTAATCCAGATATTTTCAGAAATGTCTGTTGTAAAGCTTGAACCCAGAAAATCATGGCCGTATGGTTTTTCTGACTGTAAAGCTAATTAATTAAGCTGTTGTTGTAATCAATTTTGCCAAATTAATGTAAATGTGTGATGTTAAACTTTGATTCTGTTAATAAATGACCACATTCATTTGATGGGTCAAAGAAAATTAACGTCTCACGTCACATTTAATTTCAATGCACGATATTATTCAGTCCAGAAAAATGAATGAATCCGTTTAATTTATGGATAATATATCACAGATATATGTTCCTCTACAACTGGTGGCCCGTAACAGGTTCATGAATGGACTGTTATTCGTGTAACAATTGAATTCATCATGTTGGCATGAAAAGTGCAGATTTCTGTTAAGCTGTGTGAAACGCAGTTGCGGTGCTCAGAGAAAATACAGCAATGTTCTGTCGCTATGGTGTTTTGAAAGCTGAAAGTAATGTCAACGTGTCATTTTAAAGCTGAAATGTACGTCTGTTGTGTGTAAAAAGTTGATGAGCTGTGAAAGACGTGGATTCTGTTTAAACGGACAAGGGTTCTGTCGACCCGGTTCTGGTCCGGCTCGGTTCTGATAAGGTCGAACGAGTGTTTTAAATGGATGGAGAGACGTTTTTAAGGACTGAGCGCCATCTCAGTGAAGCTTTGAGAGTTGATTAGCCACATTTTTAACAGAAAATAGTACATTTTGAAAGTTTTCATGACGAAAGTTGACCGGAGTGTTCAAGCTATATGCTAACACGCTAGCTGAAATAGCGAGCAGCGATTGGTCGAAAACCGTGATGTGGGTAGCCCTGATTCGCTGAGAGACGTGTCTGTCGTCACTTCCTCTGATGTCAGATCGTAAAACCCACCCCTGTTGCTGTTATGATTGGTAGATTCAGTCACGTGACCCGGAAATGAGTCTCGGTTCAACCGAAGCCTTTTCTGTGCTTAAAATCACTAAATGGAGCTGCCACATGTCCCACAAAACTCATGTTTAATGCAAAAAAGTCGTGCTTGTTGAAACAACGCCACGTTTGAGCTTTAAATCCGTTCAGAAATGTTGATTTAACCGAGTTTAGCCGATGCTAATTTTAAGCTAAGCGGCTAACAACAGGATGTCAACGAACGATCCACAGGAAGTTGTCAGACTCCTGCTGGTATAAATAAGCTTACACCACCACCTGCTGTTGAAAGAGGAGTATAACAGTTTTCCTGAAGAGGGACTGATAATCTCCTCATCATATTTTTTTTTTCTTTTCTCTTTTCACCCACCTGGTTAATGAGTAACTGTTAAAATAGCGAATTTCTGGAAAAAAACGGCTTAAGAAAGCGTTTAAAAACTAAAGTTGCTTTAAACTTTTAGAAAAATTGCAGGTTTATTTAATGTTAAGTGCTTTAGAGTAAATATCACTTAGAGGCCTGGTTCTTGTATCTGTTAAAAATAAGCACATTAAAAAGTAACACTGCAGAGAAGCATTTACTTAAGAATATTCATGAATTGGGGTAAAACCTACAAATAGGTGCCCACATTTGAACAAGTTGACTTATGACAGTACTTTTGAGTAAATCCAGAGCTTAAAATAGTGTGTGACTCACTGCTTACTTGAATACAAATATTTACCTGTTAAAATAATCTGAAGTTGGCAACTGTTTAATCAGATAAGTGCTAGCACAGTGAATAACCATGGCAGGTGTGATAGAAAAGGATTTTGATCCTTGTGAGATGAAGGACTGGTTAGAGAGAGCGTTGACGCTGCTCACAGGATCCTTACATCCATATGGTGAACAGGTGGACAGCATGAACTCAAAGGAGTTATTGGATGAGCTGAAGGAGGTTGCAGAGAGTGTGACCTCTACAGACATAACAAAGTCAAGCTATGAAAAGCTGGCTAAAATGGCAATTTTACTGAAAGCATCATTCTATGCAGTGGTGGAGGAGGCTGATGACCTTGCAATAAGGTTAAACAGTGAAAAAGAGGTGGTTCAGGAAATTGAAGAACACTACCTTCAATTTAAAAGTGAACACGAGGTCCTCACAAAAAACATCTTGAACAGATGTTTCAGTCACAGCAAGACGCACGTGCAGAAATTGATTCACTGAACAGCCACGTACAGTCACTTAATGTATCACTAACTGAAGCCAGGGATGCTAAAGAACTGTGTTCCACAGCATACTTTGCATTAAGACGGGATCACGTCGAGACAATGTCACAAGTTTCCCGCTGCAAAGCTGAGATAGACGTGCTTAAAACACAACTTTGCCATGCAGAAAGGAAATATGGTGAGAGGGATGGACAGAATGTGGAGACACACTGGGTTCCAGACCCAAATCTCCTTACATCACACACACCTCCATCCATACCTAAAGTGGTAGAGACAGACCTGAACAGGTTTCCTCTACCGAACAGGCAACAGAGAGCATTGAAACTTCCTCTTTCAATAGCGGATCTTCAAAAACTCTCAAAATATGTACAACGCTTTGTACCTGGCCCAATGGGTTCAACTGTAACAAAAGCGTATCTCAAAGACCTTGAATTCAGACTGGGTGGTTATCCTAATGCTACGGTTGAGGATAAAATCAGTCTGATAAGGCTCACTTCGGACAGAGAGGTGTTCGCCTTCATCGAGCGTCTACCTGATACAACGAGAAGGGATTACAACCTTCTGTGTGAAGCTTTGATCAGAGAGTACGACCCCTGCACGGGACCTGCTGGTTTCCCAGCTGCTGACAAGGTCACGCAAGGGAAGAATGAACATCCAAAGGTTTATTACAAAAGAATCTTCCAAGCTTATTTTGGTTACAGAAATGAAACCGGAATGGAGGAAGAAGAAGGTTTTAAATTTGTTTTCAGCAAAAATCTCCACACTGACATACGCATGTCAGTACAAATTATGGCAAATTTCAGAGAAAAATCCATCAATGAGATTAAACAGTGTGCTGTGAATGTGTATGAGGCATGTTCTCATGCTAAGACGCCCATAGAAGTGTTTCCTGGTGTAAAGGTTAAACCCCACTCGCTAGAAATGGAAGGACGGCGTGCATTGACCCCTCCTCCTAAAAAAGGCGAGAAAAAGCAGTATTTTCAAACTAACAAACCGCGTAATGAAGGTGCACGCTGGGACAAAAAAGCTCCTCTTTCAGAGGATGAACGTGATTATCGTAAATGGGGTGTGCGTAGGACGCAAAGATATGGGAACCAAGAGGACCCATATTATCAGGGGAAGTCCGAAAAGGAACCCCCAAAAGACGTACCTGACCGTCCCCCACCTCGGACGAAACGAACCGAGGCGAAAAAATCACAAAGGTTCCAGAAACAAGGCCCTACACCTCTGAGCTCGGAAGAGACAGAGAAACTACAAAGGTTGTTAGAAACTTTGAAACACGCTGAAATGGGACACCAACCTGGAGCACTATGTAGTGATGTGATCGCTACTAAATCTGAAGGCGCGAATGACAACGTCACAGATGTCGGTGGAACACACTAAGACATTGTTGTTGTGGCCTCCAACAACCCCTCATCGGAAGGAGGGGGGGTAAACTCACACACAAACGATGATGAGTCATCGCAAGCTGAACACTCAGAACCTGATTTTCATGATTTTGAACTAGGCATTCCATTTCTGGGAGGACTCCCAGATAACCTGGTACCGAGTCAAGAAGCTGGGCCAGTATGGTTCACAAAACCAACACAGGCCATAGCTCTTTTCTCAACCGATGATGTCGACCAAGGGCCTCAAACTTATGGTGTCTTACCCATACACAGGTCCGACGACTCAGAAAGGGATTCGTTGGAGCTCCCCACGGAGCAAGAACCCTTATCAGTCTCATCACAGATTGTTCAGGTGGTCGACCAAGCCGACGCTCTGACATCTGATGAAGAAAGAGACAAACTTCGCCAAGTTCTTTTAAAATATGAAAAGTCATTTTCAAATGACCCAGACATCATCCAACTTCAGAAGTTGGATGATCCTGCAATTAACTCGATGATACTGTATCTGACTGACCCAGACAAATACACTCCATCGATAGGCGAACTGGATTCCAATCCAGACCTCAAAGTCCTCTTTCAGCTGCGCAAACAGTTAAAACTACTCAAGGACAACCTAACTTTAGCTCATGGAGCGACGTCCTCACCCGTGTTTGCGGTCTCCCATGACCGAAGGGGGGTGACGCCAGTTAGGGTAATGTTACCAGACGTGATAACGTGATCAAATCTGACATTCAGAGTAAGTGACGCACCGAAACGTCGTTTTCTAGTTGCTTAATCACTACTTTTGTCAATGTTGAAACGTTGTTTTACTGGTTGCTTAGTCACTGTTTTTGTCGATGTTGAGACATCGTTTAATTGGTTTTGGTTTTGTTTCTGAGGTAAGAATGAATTTTGTGTGTAAGTTAAGTTAGAGACTAAGAGGCCTTTAACTATGCCAACATGCAGTTCATTTGTTAAAATGTAATCTTTGCGGAGTCAATGTAGATTACTGCTACCTTAAGTACCATAATCTACATTGGTCTCACAACGCTTAAGCCGAACCTACTCGAACAATTCTATTCGGGGGGATAGCTAGCTAACCCTTTTGACTCACATCAAAACAACCATCAACATCAACGAGGACCCTCATCAGTACGCATACCGTGAGAACCGATCAACAGAGGATGCAATCTCCTCTGTGGTCCACACTGCACTCAACCACCTGGAGCAGAAAAACTCTTACGTCCGTATGCTCTTTGTGGACTTCAAATCCGCCTTCAACCCCATGATCCCCCAAACCCTGATGGACAAACTATCCACACTAGGACTAAGCCCCTCCATCTGCAACTGGGTACTAGACTTTTTAACAAACAGACCACAGTTAGTGAGGATCCACAACCTCTCCTCCTCCACCATAACCCTCAGCACTGGCTCTCCTCAGGGATGTGTGTTGAGCCCCCTTCTGTTTACTCTGCTCACATATGATTGTGCAGCTACCCATCCAGGCTGTCACATTGTAAAGTTTGCAGATGATACAGCGGTGGTGGGATGCATCACAAACAATGATGAGTCCAGCTACAGGCAAGAGGTGGAACACCTGGAGAGCTGGTGCAGAGAGAATAACCTTCACATCAATGTGAAGAAGACAAAGGAGATGATTGTGGACTTCAGAAGGAACAAAAACACCTACACCCCCCTGAACATAAGAGGATCTGCGGTGGAAGTGGTCTCCAGCTACAAGTACTTGGGTGTACACATGAATGACAACCTCAGCTGGAGCAACAACACCACCAGCCTGATCAAGAAAGCTCATCAGAGACTCTACTTCCTCAGACGGCTGAGGCGAGCTGGTCTGGGAAGCTCAGTCCTCACCTCCTTCTACAGGTGTGCAGTGGAGAGCATCCTGTGCTCGAGCATCAATGTGTGGCATGGAGGCTGCACAGCTGCAGAAAGAAAAGCTTTGCAGAGAGTGGTGAAGGCTGCACAGAAATCTGTTGGAATCAGTCTCCCCACCATCACAGACATCTACACCTCCAGATGCAGGAAGAGGGCCACCTGCATCATGAAGGACCCCACTCACCCAGCACACACACTTTTTGCCCCACTCCCCTCAGGAAGGAGGTTAAGGAGCATTAAGTGTAGAACCACTAGACTGAGGAACAGCTTCTACCCTGAGGCTGTTAGACTCATGAATCTCTAACTAGAATAATCACTGTGAAAAACCATATCATGTTGCTGCTGATCTGTTTCATGTTGCTGCTGATCTGTTTCAATGTTGATGTGTTCATGCGTGCACATCTGCTCACAGACTCATGTTCATGTTTGTGCTGATGTTCAATGTTTTATGTTATGAGTGCTTAGTGTATATTTAGTTGATGTTTTTCTTAGTTCATAACTTAGATGTTATTACTGTTTTTCTTATACATTTTATTGTTGGATGTAACTGGGACCCTGCGTACATAATTTCGCTCCACCACATGTACCACATGAGGTGCGAATGACAATAAAGAAACTCTGACTCTCTGACTCTAATTCTTTTTGATGAGTCTCGCCATAGACTCCAAAAACATTTATGGGGAAACCAAACACCCAATCTCAAGTCGTTCGTCTAAAGGACAACAGACAATTGAACCAAACTATATTTTACCATGTAAATCTAACTTAAAACAAGTTAGGAATTGAAAAATAGTTTGGAACACCCTTCTATAGGTATAGACCCCTATAGTTACCCTTTTCAGCATGTTCCACCCCTTAATTGGTAGCTGTAGCTGCTCCCAATCATAATAGCTTACACACCAGGTGCATATAGGTTAAGGCCTTATGTAAAATCTCCTTCATAAGCCCACCTTAAACCACATAATTGCATGACACATTTGAACCAGAACGGCATCGACTGGACGTCGCCCAGAGACGATCTTCGCTGGAGGAGACCTGCAATCCTGACGTTGGTGTCCAATCTTCATCCAGTGGCCGCATCTTCAGTTCAATCCAAGGGAACCCCTCTGTATGCTGATCAATCAACACCTCCATTCGTTGTGGATTTACCGTTGTGGATTATATGACTTTTTCCAATGGATTACAGACTCTGTTTCCAAGGGGTTAAAGCAGTGCTACAATGGAATTACCAACAACATTATGGAATTACCATCAACACAATGGAATTACCAAAAACATTGTGGGATTACATCCTTTGACTTTTGTTTTCCTTGCTGGATTACATCAAGCTCAAGGACATTCGAAGGCGTAAGTTCATGTTGGAATTCATCCCCATGGACAGGCGATGATTTCCAAAGGGGGGACTGTAGTGAACTAAGCCTCAGGTCAAATCTGGCCTTGAGGGCCTTCCTGGGACAAGAACTGTATTTCATTGATTTGAGTCCAGAAACACAAAATCAAGTCCATCCAGAGACTTTATAAGTGTCCTGCACTGATCAATTGAAAGAACACTCTCTTTTTCTATTATCATTACTATCTTACAAATGTCTTGATAATCAAAGTGTGTTAGTTCAAACCATTTTAAATGTTGAAGTGAACTACTCATTTTAAATCAACTGTGAAACAGTATTAATGGATTTTTAATCCTCATTCAAAGTAGAAATCAAGTTAAGGTCTGTTACAGAGTAATTATTCATTTTTCTTGATCTTCTGTCTGAAATGAGCAAGTGTAAGTTGGTCAAAGGTCAAGTTTCGGTCAACTGCAAGTTTACTGGAAAAGAAATGTCATGTTTAACTTTTACAGAAAGATATTAGAGAATTGACTCCACGAAGTCTCGGTTCTTCATAACATCTTCTGTCTGTTCTTAAACAATCTAATCTTTTTCCCTTGACTTTTAATAACCTCTTACATCACTAAAACACACCCCTGTTTGGTCAATCGACCAATCAGGAAGTTCTCAAATGAACCGGAAGTGACCTCTTTAAAAGGTTTAACACTTCCTAGTTCAAGAGAGAGTGCAGAGAGAATGCTGTGAGTTAGTTCCGAGAGCAGCAGAGTTCAGAATGCTGGAATGCAGAATGCTGGAGAACAACTGCAACTAAGCTGAACGAGAGAAGTTCAGAGGAACTATGAAGAAGTCTGTTCTGGGATGATCTCACGACTCCTGAGGTTTAGCTGTTCTTACGGAGACGCTGGAAGAGTTGAAAGGAAAACTCTACACCAACGCCGAAACTATCATCTGCAAAGGTAAAGAGTCGATCTCAACCAAAGTGTACCGTGGGTTAAATGTTTCACTGCCCACAAAGTGGTCAATAGAGCCTTCTCACAGTCTGAATACCTTAATTCAGGGCCTGCCATTGTTTTGCTGGCGTAGGCCACAACACGCTTGTCTTTGTCGTGTATTTGGTACAGACCTGCACTCATGCAGTGAGTTGAGAAGCCCACTTCCAAGTAGAACTCTTTGTTGTAGTCTGGGTAGACTAGACATGGGGCTAACTTGAGCCTGTTTTTAAGAGTGTTCATTGCCTGCTGCTGTGTATCAGTCCAGACAAAAGGAACGTCTTTCTTTAAGAGTTCAGTCAGTGGTTTTGCGAGATCCGCATAATGCTCCATGAACTGGCGTGAGTAATTACACACTCCCAGGAAACTCTGTAATTCTTTGAGATTGGTTGGGAC
>NC_056518.1:406623-412096 GCF_014905685.2 Nematolebias whitei
CGACACTGTTCAGTGATTTGTAGACATGAGTATTTTGAACTGGATTCTAAGGTGAACCGGTAACCAGTGCAGGGAGGCCAAAACTGGTGTAATGTGCTCTCTTTTGCCTGTACTGGTTAAAAATGGGGCTGCTGCATTCTGGACCAGTTGTAGTCGTGCAATGGAGGTCTGACTGATACCAAACAGGAGTGAATTGCAGTAATCAAGCCTAGATGTAATGAATGCATGTATTACTGTCTCCAGGTTCTTTTTGGACAATATGGGCTTCAGTTTAGACAGCCGCCTCAGTTGGAAGAAACATGATTTATCATGTTTACATGATTGTTAAGTTTCAGGGAAGGGTCCATTATCACGCCCAGATTAGTGACTCTTTGTTTTTCTGACAGGGTTAGAGCGGAGAGGTCGATGCAGTGGTTTGTGATCGTGTCGTTGGGAGGGAACAACATGACTTCAGACTTCTTTTCATTGAAACTTAAGAAGTTTAAAGCCATCCAGTCCCTGATGTCAGCCAGGCAGTTGAGCAGCAGTTGAATAGAGCATGTACCATTGTGTCTTAGGGGGAAGTAAATTTGACAGTCATCGGCATAGAAGTGGAAGGGCATGTTGTGTTTCCGGAAAATAGCACCAAGCGGCAGCAGGTATAAAGAGAATAGGAGGGGACCCAGGATGGACCCCTGCGGAACCCCCCATTTAAGCTCTGCTTTTGCGGAACTAAAATCCTTGATGGAGACACAAAAGGATTTGTCAGTGAGGTAAGATCTGAACCAATTGAGGGCTGATCCTGTGACGCCCACCCACTGCTCCAACCTAGCAATGAGGATCTCATGGTCGATGGTGTCAAAGTCGGCTGTGAGGTCCAACAGGACAAGCAGCACAGAATCACCGGTATCTGTGAATCTGAAGATGTCGTTAAAGACCTTCAGCAGGGCAGTTTCAGTGCTGTGGAGAGGTTTAAAGCCAGATTGGAATAGCTCTAAGATGGCGTGATCCTCCATGAAGCACTTCAACTGGGACTCGACTATTTTCTCCAGTAGTTTAGAAACAAATGGGAGTTTGGAGACAGGCTGGAAGTTGGAAACGACTGAGGGGTCAAGGTTTGGTTTTTTCAGGAGAGGCTGGACAGCAGCATGTTTAAAGGATTTTGGCACCATGCCAGTGGATAAACTACTGTTTACTATGGCAAGAATGGACGGACCTAGAGTTGGAAACACCTCCTTTAGTAGTCGAGGGGGGACCACATCAAAGGGGGAGCCAGAAGGTTTCAAGCTGCACATGACCTGCTCTAGAGAAGATGGAGTGATGGTTCAAAATGGTCAAATGGAGCTACAGATTGAGGTGAGATGGATGGGTCATGAGTTGGAGGGGAAATAAGAGCCCGGGTGGTCGCAATTTTTTCCACAAAGAAATGTAAGAAGTTGTCGCACAGCTCAGTCGAGGCTTCCAGAGATGATGGTTCAGTGAGGTGGAGAACAGAGTTTAGGGTGGAGAAGAGGACACGTGGGTTGTGAGAGTTTGAGGTAATTATATCAGAGAAGTATTTGGATTTAGCAGCTTTCACTGCTTTCTGATAACGGCGCCAACTCTCTTTAAGTATCTGGATAGAGACCTGCAACCTGTCTTTCCTCCACTTGCGCTCCGTCCTCCTACATTGCTGCCTAACGGCCTTGGTGACGTCACTCAGCCAAGGTTCTGCTCTCAGTTTTGATTTTCTAGTTTTAACAGGCGCAACATGATCCAGAGTCTTTAAGCAGACAGAGTTGAACTGGGATGTCAGCTCCTCAGTGGTGGTGAGAAACACCGGGTGCTGAATGATCATTTCAGAGTTATAAACATCATTTTCTTTATCCCTGAGAGCACTGCTGCCTCTACGCTGATGAAGATGTTCGTAGGAGCTGCAATCTGCCAAGTGTAGCTGTCAGATTGTGGTCCATCACTGCTGTTTTTGAAGTAAACCTTCTCTTATGCTAATAAGTTTGGTTCAGCTATAATTCAAATGCTTAAAGCGAGCGGACTCTAGCTCGAAGTCCATTTCAGAACCAAAAAAATCCTGGGTTTCCACCGGGAGCCTGAGAAGCTGCTGCTCCGCTGTGTGTGGCCATCTTGGCATCACTGACCTTCTATTAAATTACTACTGTCAAATTACCCACGACTGATCATAGAACCAGATCTGAACCGGGCCAAAGAGAATTTTAGCACTGGCTAACTGTGGAGAGATTAGTTGCACAGATGTGTTATCTTGAACTGAGCCACTGACCAAATATAAAGAGGACATCTGCGTGTTAAACTGTCATGCGCTGTGCACCTTGCTAGGAACTCCTTCAGTGATCTTGACCAGCTGCCAGAGGATGGAGTAGTGGGAGCACTGCAGGGCCTGGACAGCAATCTGCTCCGGCATGGAGCCTTGCTCGATTCCCGCCTTCAGCAGCCGGTAACAATTCCCAAACAAATCCCACCTCGTTAAGTCATGGGCACTGAAACCAAAACAATATTAACAACCAAAAATACATCTTCCAAAGATATTTGGTGGCAAAAAGTCAAGAGATGATCTTTACTGTTTAGCAAATTGACTTTTAAACAAAGATTTGTTTCATTTTAAAAGGTTTTTAAACATTTATTTGATTTTAAAGTATTTACATTAAAGAGTTCATCTCTGAATATGAATTAAAAGAGTAACTCATACTTATGGAAGGCTGTGAGTCGCTTTAGGGTAGACAGTACATTGTAGATGTCATCATCATCAGCTTCCTCCCCCTGCAGTACAACAAACACGTCAGTGATCCTGGCCGTCACTCACGCTAATTCAAAAAATACACAATAAACTTTTACATCACCAAGTGTTTGGATGTTCTGATTACAATTTATTTGTTTGTTGAACGTCCATGGCTTACATCGGAAATATACATTTTTCTTTCACGCTTTTTGCGATGGACTTTACAAATAAAAAGTCCCTGTAAAAAAACTTGTTCTATTTTATATCTTAGCTTGTAGTTTAGAACAAAACCACTTTAATTTCAAAGCACACCACCCCTTCAGAATAAAATCTAGAATTAAACTAATTACTGTAATCTCCGGACTATGGAGCGCACCCAAATATTAGCCGTGCAAACTAAATAAATAAATAAATAATATAATAATTTTGTATATAAGCCGCGCTTGTCTACAAGTCGAGAATGTCCAAGTTGTACCATGAGAATATAAATATATATATTTTTTAAACTTTTAATTACAGACAGACTGTAACATACACAAATACATACAGTAAATGTTTCTTCCTGAACAGTGCCTGTAACACGGCTAAAAACACGGTAAAAAACTAACAAACCAGTAGTCTACCAGGAAGTCATCGTCACCTTCCTCCGTCCTCCTGCGCACTGAGCAGGAGGACGGAGGACCGCTTGTGCTGTCTTCTTCATCTCGCCTCTTGAAACAGGGAGGGGGGAAATTTTGTTTCCCCACTCCAGGGGGGCACACTGGGAGAAGAGGAGAGAACATTCTCTCCACTCCTCCCTGTTTCATTGGTCCACTGTGACCTGTTTGGTAATTTCATTGGTCAAATTTTATTTTATAACCTTTATTTAAACAGGTAGTCTCATTGTGTCACGAGGACCCCCCCCCCCCCCCCCCCCCCAAGAGAGATGTGTATTGGACAGCTCTGTGAGCGCCTGGGTGTGACGAGGTTAAACGTTTTGGCGGCAGGAAGATCGTTAGCTCGTCAAAAATACAATCCATAAATTAACTGCAGCATTGTTCAAGCCGGGGCGTTCAAAGCCTGTGAAAAAATAGTCCGGAAATTACGGTAAGAGGTTTGTCATTTTCTCTCGGACCTCACTTCCTTCGTTTACTGTCATACCTCCTGCAGCAACTCTTCCACTGAGTGTGTGAATCGATCGGTCATCTCATCGATGAGTTGTGAGCGGGCGATGTCAACGCGGTTCATGATGGTGTACTCTTCAGAGCAAAGGATGCTGTAGGTTTTACTGCAGGCCTCCAGGACATCGGTCTCTATGTGTTTCTCCACCACAAGCCGGATCTGCTTCAGTAAGGCATCCAGGTGCTTCTCCATGCGCCCAGCACTGTACACATCCAGGTCAAAGAACTGTGGGATCTGCAGCAGATTGGCAACCTTCTCTGCGTCAGCCTGGTACTGTGAGGAGAAAACACGGAGGGATGACTCCAATGATACTTAGGGTCAAAGAAGTTCTACAAACAGAGGACATATTAACCGCTTGGTGCTTTGTTTCTTAACAGAACAATTAAAATGAACAGCTTTAACCATAGTAAGAGATGTCCATTTTTCATGACTTGACACACAGATTAATATTTTTAAAAGCACACAAGTCCTCGAGACAAGCCATTTATTTCAGGCCTCTCTTCGTGTGGGCTGTAGTCTGAAGCAAAAAACAAAAAGCATACCTTGGACAATAACATGGGAAGAGCCATGATAAAGTGCTCAGTCAGTTTATTCTTATCATCTATCTGAGTCTTTCTCTCCTTTGCTGTCAGCACCTGAAAAAACAAAACAAAACAAAACTTACAACTGTCTGAACCCCTCCAAACATACCAAACCATGGATTTAGAATGACTTTGGTTTGAAACCAAGGGGTTACCCAAAACTCTTGACAAAAAAATGCCAGATCAGTGCTCTGGACTAAATTAAGTTTTGTCACAGTGAGAACATGTTAAAGAACGTGCTTACCGTATTTTTCTTTGTTTAAGTCGCAGTTTTTTTGCATAATTTACACGTCCTGCGACTTATTTATGGATTTTTTCTCATATTTATAAACCATTTTTTGACTGAGATATGACCGTTTTCATTCATTCTGACTGAAAAAAATTAATTGAGCAGTACCACTTTCAGCCACTTGATGGCAGCAGAGTAGCAATAGTTGTAAGGCATGCTGTTGTACCATGTAATAGAAAAACATGGCTATAATGACAAATTCCAAAAAGTTCAAAACAAAAACAATTGGACTTTATTATACTTTATCATTTTTTTTCTTGAACTTTTTTGAATTTACCATGTCCTGGATGACTGAGAATCTTCACCAGATTTTAATGATGCAATCGGCCTGCCACAGCATCCCCACCTTGGTTCTGCTTGCTGTTTGGACCGACCGTCAAACCAGCTGCACTGCCCTGTCGAAATGCAGCTGATTTGACCATTAAAGTGCATTTATTAAGTAAATGTTGGACTGAGACACACCTTTGCTAAAATTTTGAGCAAAAAAAATAATTGCTTAGGTGCAGTCATTGTTAATTTTCGAGAAACGAGTCGTGTTCCTCCTTTTTCTCTTCCTCTGCGCGTTCATGGAGCGAAGTATTTTTTAAATACAGCTGATTTGACCATTAAAGTACATTTATTAAGCAAACGTTAGATTGATACACACTTTAATATATCCTGATGCATGCTCAATAATCCAGGTAGAAAAATCCAAAAAGGTTCAATCTGGTCCTCTGGACATTCAAAAAAAAA
>NC_056518.1:412196-445761 GCF_014905685.2 Nematolebias whitei
CATCCCTGCTTCTATTTGTGTGTGGTTGTGAGCATGCATAAGTGTATAAGGCTTCTCTAATAGAACATTTATTAGTAACTGTGAAGCAGCAGAGACCCGACCCCCAAGACCAGAGGCAGACGAAAAAGGGGGGACCAGAGCCCAAGACCCCAGGAGGGACCCCGACCGCGGAGCCCCCAGAGCCACCCACACAGGACGAACCACTCACCCACCCCCCAGAAGGGACCACAGGGGAGAACCGGAAGATCCCCACCAGCAACCACATACAGTGACCCCCCGGGGCCAACAGCGACAAACTCATAGGCCTCCGTCGGCACCCGCTACACCGATGTAGGTCCAGGTCCAGGCACCGAGGCCCGGGCACCGAGGACTCACACCACCCAGGCCAAGGCCTGACAGGGCCAGAGGACCCGAGCCCCACCAGGCAGACACCAGGCCGAGCCGACACACGCCCAAGCGCCCAGCCCCCGATACCAAGGGCCCCAAGCGCGCCGGCAGGCAAGGGCACACCCCACCAGGGGGCCGCGCGATAGGGGCGCGATGCCAAGCACCCCCAGTTGTATCAAAGAGGGGGCAGTCCGAGTCTCGGCCTAACAAATACCCATTCATACACAGACACAATCACACTATCCCAACCTCAATCTCACATTCATTCACTCAAAGACATACAATAACGATACATTTCATTCTTATTCCCGATACACACTCTATACCCCCAGGTCCAAGACATGTACCCGCCCTCTACAGGGGGCAGCCCATGCCCAAACCCAGGAGGTAAACCCATTCATTCTTGAGCGGAGAAGAGCCAATACCCCAGACCCGGCCCAGGCCATGCCCCGCCGACAGGACACCCCCCCACCATGAAGAGGACACGCCACCGACCACCCCCACACACCGCCAACAACCAAGCACGCACCCCCAGCCGACCGCCCGCCAGGCCCCGGCAGCCACCCCGGCCAGCGGGCCAACCATGGCACCCAAGAGCCAAGCTCAGGGGGTCCAAACAACCCCAGGGAGAGCACAGCGCCAGCACCGCCCATGGCAACCCCCAGACCCTGAACCCCCACATAGTCCTGGTCAACACCCGACGGCCTGCCCTTCTCCCGGACCCCACCCCCGGAATGGCAGTCAGGGAACTAGGTGGGTAGGAAGAGGAGAAAAAAAAAATAAATAAATAAATAAAAATAAGACCCCGACACATACACCCCCACCCCTAGATGTGCTGTTGATGTGTGTTGTTGTATAGTGCCATTAAAAAGGAAAGAAGAAGGAGCAAAGGCTGGCATGGTGCCAGTTTCCCCTCCACCCCAACTCTATCCAAACCCTAGTGTCTAAATGCAACCGTTGTAAGTGAGCACAGGCACAGGGGGTGAGAGTAAGGTCATCCCACCACCCATAGCCATGTGCCCACCTCAAATTCCTATATATGAATGTCATGAGGATGTTATGAATGAATGTCTAAGGTGTACAATAAAATTGAGTCCCAGGTGGCTATGGTCAACAAAGATGTAAAATTGTTGCAGCACACCCGAGCCCAAACAACCCTAAATGTATGGAATTGAAATGAAGAGGGTGGAGGTGCATGGTGAGGGATGGGGAGAAATAACTGTGAGAGCAAATGCTCCCACAGGGGGTCAGCTCCCCCACTGACCCAACAGCCCCCCCCCCCAGCCCCCCAAGGTCCACCCAGGGATTGAGGCCAAGACACTTTCATTTTGCTTGAAAGATAATACACATTGAATTGCAAAATCACTAAATAAGAGTAAACTTATCAGGAAAAAGAAACTTTTCTGTTTAAGTTACCACCTAAAAATAAATCTTCCTATTTAATTTTAAATAGAGGATGAGACAGGAGAACAGGAATAACAGTTTTTCTGAAGAAAGACTGATTAATCCTGACACATCATCAATTTTTCTTTTTTCTTTTCACCACTTGGTTCTATGAGTAACTGTTAAATAGCAAATTTCTGGAACAGAACGGTTTAAAAAGTGTCTTTAAACTGATTTGCTGTGAGACTTTTTAGAAAAATTGCAGGTTTATAAAAATACAGTGCTTTAGAGTAAAATACACTAAAAAGAGCTTGGTAATCTAGTATCTGTTAAGAAATAAGCACATAAAAAGTAACACTGCCAGAGAGCATTTACTTAAATATTCATGAATTGGGGTAAAACCTACAGAAAGGTGCCCACATTTGAATACGTTGACTTATAACAGTACTTCTGTGTAAACCCAGAGCTTAAAATAGTGTGAAAACTCAAAGACATCTGAATACAAATATTTACCTGTAAAATATCTGAAGCTTGCAACTGTTTTAAACAGATAAAATGTTACACAGTGAACGAACATGACAGGTGTGTTAGAAAAAGACTTTGATCCTTATGAGATGACGGACTGCCTGGAGAATGCGTTGAAGCTGCTGACAGCGTCCTTACATCCATATATGAAACAGGCGGAGAGCATGAACCCAAAAGAGTTAGTGGACAATCTGAAGGAGGTTGCAAGGTGTGTGACCTCTACAGAAATTACAAAGTCAAGTTATGAAAAGCTGGCTAAAATTGCAATATTGCTGAAAGAATCATTCTATGCAGTTGTTGAGAAAGCTGATTACCTTGCAATAAGGTTAGACAGTGAAAAAGAGGTGGTTCAGAAAATTGAAGAACACTTCCTTCAATTTAAAAGTGAACACGAAGTCCTCACAAAAAAACATTCTGAACAGATGTTTCAATCACAGCAAAATGCAAATGCAGAAATTGATTCGCTGAATAGCAAAATAGATGTGCTTAACAAAGCAAGGGAAGAATGCAGAATAGATAAACACAATTTACAACAGCTACATATGCGTTTACAAAGTGATTACCAAACGTCCCAGGAACATTTAAAAAAATGTGAGGAGAAACTAAAAGCAGCAACAGATAAAGGTAATGAAGAGGGGCAAGGTGATCTGGAAGCCAAACCAGACCCTGAACAGAGTCGGGATAATACACCAAAACCTCAACGACCTTTTTACTCACCCAGTGCTTTTAGACCCATCCAAACACCTACACAAACGGGCAGAGTAACACCCCCACTACCGACCACGCATGTGAGACCATTGATATCTACTCCTTCAATGGATGATTTGCAAAAAATCTCAAAATATGTACAACGCTTTGTACCTGGACCGATGGGCTCATCTGGAACAAAAGCGTATCTCAGAGATCTAGAGTTCAGATTGAGATCTTATCCTAATGCTACGGTTGAGGATAAGATCAGTCTGATACGGCTCACTTCGGACAGAGAGGTGTTCACCTTCATCGAGCGTCTACCAGATGCAACGAGAAGGGATTACAACCTTCTGTGTGAAGCTTTGATCAGAGAATACGACTCCTGCACGGGACCTGCTGGTTTCCCAGCTGCAGACAAGGTCACGCAGGGTAAAACTGAACATCCAAAAGTTTATTACAAAAGAATCTTCCAAGCTTATTTTGGTAACAGAAATGAAACCGGAATGGAGGAAGAAGAAAATTTTAAATATGTTTTCAGCAACAATCTCCACACTGACATACGCATGTCAGTACAAATTATGGCAAATTTCAGAGAAAAATCCATAAATGAGATTAAACAGTGTGCTGTGAATGTGTTCGAGGCACGTTCTCATGCTAAGACGCCCATAGAGGTGTTTCCTGGTATAAAGGTTAAACCCCACTCCCTAGAAATGGAAGGAAGGCACGCCGCGCCACCTCCTCCTAAGACAGGCGAGAAAAGGCAGTATTTTCAAACTAACAAACCACGTAATGAAGGTGCACGCTGGGACAAAAAGGCTCCTCCTTCAGAGGACGAACGTGATTATCGTGAATGGGACCAGCGGAGGACGCAAAAATATGGGAACCGAAAGGACCCATATTATCAGGGGAAATCCGAAGAGGAACCCCCAAAAGACGTACCTAACCCTCTCCCACCTCGGACGAAACGTACCGAGGCGATAAAATCACAAAGGTCCCAGGAACAAGGCCCTACACCTCTGAGCTCGGAAGAGACAGAGGAAATACAAAGGTTTTTAGACACTTTGATACACGCTGAAATGGAAACCTGACCAGGAGCACAATGTAGTGATCTGATCGCTACTAACTCTGAAGGCGCGAATGACAACATTACAGATGTCGGTGAAACACACCAAGACATTGCTGTTATTGCCTCCAAGAACCCCTCATCGGACGAAGGGGGGATAAACTCACACACAAACGATGATGAGTCATCGCAAACTGAAAACTCAGAACCTGACCTTCATGATTTTGAACTAGGCATTCCAGTTCTGGGAGGACTCCCAGATAACCTGGTACCGAGTCAAGAAGCTGGGCCAGTATGTTTCACGAAACCATCACAGGCCATCGCTCTTTTCTCAACCGATGACGTCGACCAAGGACCACAAACCTATGGTGCCTTGCCCATAGACAGGTCCGACGACTCAGAAAAGGATTCGTTGGAGCTCCCCATGGAGCAAGAACCCTTACCAGTCTCATCACAGATTGAACAGGTGGTCGCCCAACCCGACACTCTGACATCTGATGAAGAAAGAGACAAACTTCGCCAAGTTCTTTTAAAATATGAAAAGTCACTTTCAACTGACCCTGACATCATCCAACTTCAGAAGTTGGATGATCCTGCAATTAAATCGATGATACTGTATCTGACTGACTCGGACAAATACACTCCATCGAAAGTCAAACTGGATTCCGATCCAGACCTAAAAGTCCTCTTTCAGCTGCGCAAACAGTTAAAACTACTCAAGGACAACCTAACTTTAGCTCATGGAGCGACGTCCTCACCCGTGTTCGCGGTCTCCCATGACCGAAGGGGGGTGACGCCACTTAGGATAATGCTACCAGACGCGATAACGTGAGCAAATCTGACATTCAGAGTGAGTGGCGCACCGAAACGTCGTTTTCTAGTTGCTTAATCACTGCTTTTGTCAATGTTGAAACGTTGTTTAACTGGTTGCTTAGTCACTGTTTTTGTCGATGTTGAGACATTGTTTAATTGGTTTTGGTATTGTTTTTGAACACCCCAGGCAAGAATGAATTTTGTTGTGTAGTTAAGTGAGAGACTAAGAGGCCTTTAACCATGCCAACATGCAGTTCATTCATTAAATTGCAATCTTTGCGGAGTCAATGTATATTATTGCTAACTTAAGTACCATAATCTACATTGATCTCACAACGCTTAAACCGAACCTACTCGAACAATTCTATTCGGGGGGATAGCTAATTCTTTTTGATAAGTCTCGCCATAGACTTCCAAAACATTTATGGGGAAACCAAACACCCAATCTCAAGTCGTTCGTCTAAAAGACAACAGACATTTGAACCAAACTATATTTTACCATGTAAAGCTAACTTAAACCAAGTTAGAAATGGAAAAATAGTTTGGAACCCTTTTCTATAGGCATAAACCCCTGTAGTTACCCTTTTCAGCATGTTCCACCCCTTAACTGGTAGTTGTAGCTGTTCCCAACCATAATAGCTTACACACCAGGTGCATAAAGTTTAAGGCCTTATGTAAAATCCCCTTCATAAGCCCACCTTAAACCACATAATTGCATGACACATTGAACCAGAACGGCACAGGCTGGACGTCGCTGGAGACGACCTTCGCTGGAGGCGACCTGCAATCCTGACGTTGGTCTCCACTCTTCATCCAGTGGCCGCATCTTCAGTTCAATTCAAGGGAACCCCTGTGTATGCTGATTAATCAACACTTCCAATCGTTGTGGATTTACCATTGTGGATTATATGACTTTTTCCAGTGGATTACAGACTCTGTTTCCAAGGGGTTAAAGCATTGCTACAATGGAATTACCAACAACATTATGGAATTATCATCAACACAATGGAATTACCAAGAACATTGTGGAATTACCTTGACTTTGTTTTCCTTGCTGGATTACTTTTGACTTTGGTCTTCCTTGCTGGATTACATCAAGTTCAAGGACATTTGAAGGCGTAAGTTCACGGTTGGAATTCATCCCCATGGACAGGTGATGATTTCCAAAGGGGGGACTGTAGTGAACTTAACCTGATGTCAAGACTAAGCCTAAGGTCAAAACCCTTTACCTTAAGAACCTTGTGGGACAGGAACTGTCATTTCATTGATTTGAATCCAGAAATACAGGTTCACCCATCCTGAGACTCTCTTTCTTGACAATCAAGTGGAAGAACACTCTCTTTTTATTATCATTACTATTTTACAAATGTTGATAATCAAAGTGTCTTAGTTCAAACCATTTTAGATGTTGCAGTGAACTAATCGATTTTATTAACTGAAACAGTGTAATGATTTTTAATTCTCATGCAAAGTTAGAATTCATTTTAAAGCTGTTACAGAGTAATTATGCATTTTCTGATTTCTGTCTTTGAATGAGCAAGTGTGCGTTTTCCAGGGTCAGGAATCGAAGCAGACATGTGTTGGAACAACTGCCTTGTTTTTACATCCTCTCAGACGTCAACAGGGGGGTTTTGGCACCTGTTTCTAAAACTCGCCAAAACAAAACACTCTCTGTCTGTGAGAACAGTTTAACTGTTCAATAACATTCTTGCTGTTTTTTCTGACTCCTAGTAACCTCTTACGTCACAAAACACACCCCGTCTGGTCGGTTCTGACCAATGGGAAGACTCCCAAATGAACCGGGAAAAGAGCTCTTTAAAATGTCGGTACTTCCTAGTTTACCCAGTTCTGTGGGTTGGAGAAGTTCGGCGGTGCGGACAGTTCTGATATGTCCTAGTGCTGTGTAGGCTGTGGGAGCCGGGAAGACCCTGACATGACCACAGAGCTCTTCCGAGTTTCATGGGATTATAACATTTTCCACTGAGGTGAGCTTGTGTCGGACAGAGCCTCGCCACTACTTCGGACGATTCACAGCATCCTACGGAGACGCTGAAAGGGTGCGTTAAACGGAATCTCGCCTGAGACATCTCCAGGTAAAAGAGTCGATTTCACCACCTAAGTGTACTGTAAGGAAGAAGCTGAAGAAAGCCCGGAGAGTGCCGTTCTGTTCAACACTCTCCCTCAAACACCATCTTTCACCCCCTTTAAACTTCCTTCCCATCTTTAAATTCTTCTCTCAAGTAGAAATTCTTCCAGATATTTTAGAAATGTCTGTGTAAAGTGCTCATCCACCGCCGTGTGGACAATTGAACATAATTGTACAGTTTTCATAAATGTCTGTGGTGAAGCAACGGAAAATCATGGCCGTATGGTTTTTCCTGATTGATTGATTATGTTGTTATTTTCATAATTTGCCAAATTAGTGTAAATGTTTGATGTTAAACTTTGATTCTGTAAATAAATGACCGCATTCATTTTGATGGGTCAAAGATAAATGACGTCTCACGTTTGCATTTCATTAAATTCAATGCACGTTTTATTCAGTCCAGAAAAATGAGGAATCCGTGTTAATTGATGAATATATCTGAGCATCTGTTCATCTACATAACCACAGTCAGTTTTTTGACCAGGCCCACAAATGGGTCATGGATCCCACAGATAAAATAATCAAAAGGCCATACAGGGTGTTTAATAATTCGCAAGCTTTGGTGTCCAGCTTTTCTCATCAGGAGGTAGAATCTATGACCGAGGAGATTGACTACGGACCATCACACCGGACTGGGTCCTGTTGAAAAGAGGGACAGGACGCCACCAGGTGGTGAAGAGAACATCACACGCCATCGGTCTCCAGAATGAGAGTGACACCTGTTACGACCACAACCAGTGCGCCCCTGTAGAGGAGCTGAATCGATCACTGGACCAGTTGGAGGCTGATCTGCTGGAAACATCAGGAGGACAGCTCCCCGCTACACCTGGAGGAGGTGACAAGACCTTCGTGGGAGCTCACCCTTTGCCCCTTTGTTCTGGTAGGAAAAAGGCAGTAGCAAACATTGGAGAAGAAGTCTCCGCTCTGCCTAAGTCGGTCAGTCAGGTGGAACGGGTTAGGACGGAAGATTACCAGCCCTGACCGTGAAGAACAGAAGACGCGTCAAACTGATTTTAGTTTTGTCCCAATGCACACACACGTCATTTAGAATGTCTGATCAGACTGATAAAGGTTCTGAGGACTTTACATGAAGATATCTCCGCGGGCCGAATCCCGCCGAGCACCAAAAGGACCCTTGTGGACGAACAAGGCCTCCCACCGCAAGCTCAAGAACCGAAGACCTGCTAGATAGTCCTGTTTAAATTGAGTGTGTTGTCTTTTTCCTGTTTAATATGAGTGTCTTGTCTTTCCTTTCAGTCATTCTGAAAAACAACCAGAGAAGGGTCATGGATTCAATTGGAAACTCTTAACTATTCAAAATTTTACTCCATTCAATTGGGCAGTTCATCATTCTAAAAATACCACGAGGTATTTTAAAGGTGGTTTAACAGGAGGTCAATTTTGGTATTAGGGTAGAGTTTTACTTATTTTAGTGTGTTGGGCATTTATCTCTTACTAGGAGTGTTGTATTTTTTTGTATTTTTATAAAGGTTATGCATTTGGTATTTTTTACAGGTTTTGAAGGGTTTGAACCAGGGGTCTGGTCCAGGACCCCTGGAGGGTTAGAGTAAGTTTGGGTGCGGTGGCAGTGTAATTCACTTCCATATGGACAAATCCAAAAAGGGGGGATCTCCCATGAATATGGGGAGATCAAAAGAGGGATTGTTGGATTTCATATTTTTATACCTTTTTATATTTCCTATCAAGCATTCAAATGTCATGTTATACAAAGTGTGTGTGTGTCTTTCTTCCAGAGTTGAACTATATTTATAGAAAATGTTTACTAATTCTAACTATTTTACCTTTACATATAATCTTATATTAGCTAATGATAATTTTACAAGTTCACATTTGATATATTACAAGCAATCAAACCATGCCAGATAGCAGACTGATTAACATAAATAAAGCTAGAACACATTTCTTTAATTTAGACTTAATATAGTTTGACTAAGTAAAATCCCTCAGGTTCTCTCTTAATAATAACAATTAACATTTAATCATTGTTGAATACAGGGTCGGTTTAGCTGAGAGGACACAGGGTTAATCGTCACAGTAAGCTACAATAGAATGTTACTAGATGTGGGGGCAGGGTGACTTCAACTAAACTAAAACAAAAGTATAAAAGGGGATAAATTAAGAACACATAAACATGAGTTAGTTAATAATCAATAGTTATTAATTATTCCTAGAAAGAAACAATTTTAACTCAAGATCATTTGGTATCACTAAGGTATAATCACGTTAACTGAAACAGAGCTAAAACAAAGAACCGATTTCAGGGAGCCATAAACTTTTTATCTGTGGAATTTAGAAACTAACGTCCTTCAGGGAGCGGGCTAGACCAGTAACCATGGTAACCGAAGGGCTAAACCAATCAGAAGAGCTAGCTTTCTCAAGCTTTTATAAAAGCCGGAAATGACACACGCTCAGTGAGCATTTCCGGGGAAGACCAGACCGAGACGGTTCGTTCTTTTAATGCTCCAAATATATGCATATATTTTACAAATGTAATTGTTTGTCTCTGAATACCTGTAACCCTGTTTGTCAAATAAATCTTTTATACCGAGGGCGATGTCTCAGCTGTCTTGAACACGACGTGGCTACGGTCCACGACAGTGGATACTTGTGTTCCTGAGTGAGTCAGGGCGTGGCCGGTCGTACGAAAGACCTCCGAGGCCGAGCATAGTGGAGTCCACGAGCCATCCTCAAGCTCTCCACAGGGACAGAAATCTACCTTGCCCAAGAAAGGTCAACAACTGGAAAGGGACTAAGGAGTGAATATTATTCATCATGTAACCTCTTTGTAATCAAATGTAATCATTACTGTGCATACCGCTGTTTCCCTGCAAAGATTATTGATTAAAATAAAGTAAAATGTAAAATTCTGGATTCTTATTTCATCACCCTCTTTGTTCTTGGAAGTGCAAAACTTGATTCAGAGAAACAACAGAAGCACGGGAGGTTAACGGCTTATTAGCTTTTGATTATAAAACAACATCCAAGAGTCTAGCGCCTAGACTCTAAACAAAGCCAGATTGGTTAACAATTGCAACGCTAAATCAGGAGATGAGCTACCGTTAACTTGTGCTTCCTCGTCTGCTAAACGTCCCCACTCCTGCTGCTAGGTCGTGCGAGGCATGAGGTGAAACTTTGGGTGTGGTGCAAGGATCGTAGGTAGTTAACAGTCTGGGTGAATCCTCTCAACACAGCCTTAGACTAAAACTGTCCTAGGAAACGGCTACGGGTAACACCTGAGCCATAGGATTAGTTTTGATACCCGTTGGAGGAGAGGCTGCAGCGAGGGCGTGGCACGTGTCCTGTGTCTACCTCACTCGGGAAAGCAAAACAATGTCTTAAATCGTGTCCTGATAAGGACAAGGTGTAAAGAGATCTTTGTTGCAACACCACTATCCTCCCCTCATGGTCTTTTTCCTTTTTACTTCTAAAGAATAAGAGGCAATGTGCACTCCGTCCATCTTTCAGACGACTGTGCAGAATAAAATCTTGCTGTACTTTGTGGTGCACGATAATAAACTTGATGCTAAACTTGAAAAATAAAGCTGTATGACTCGCCAATTAAAAAGGAAAAATTATTTAAATTTAGGCAAAACAATGGTCAATATATTGATTACAAGTTTTATTTTATTTAAAAAAAATTCAAGTTCACAGAAAAACAAAAAAAACAAACGGGCTTTTAGAGTATTGTAGGGCAACACATGTCAACTGCACTGCAGAAAAGATGCAATTGATATTTACAGGACTGCCATAAAAAAAAGTGAATAAAGGTTGGAAATGATTGTTTACCCTAAAAGAGGGCAATTTAAAATATGGCTGAGAACATTCAAACACATCTGCCAGACAAAAATAAAACCCATCACAGAAGTGGATATAAAGAACAAATGTTGAACTTCTTGGATTTAACACTGTTCACGGGTGCAGAGAATGTAAAGCGACTCGTTGTGACCTGCTAAATGAACAAACAGATATTCTGCACTAATACTTCAATGTGTAACATTATAATCTGATCATACAGCGCTGACAAGCTGCTAATCTGAACCGTCGGATGATTTACAAGTGAGGGCAAAGGATGAAATATACTTTATGTAGGCCACAGTTTGGCAACAAACGTTATACATATTCATGAAATCAAACTGTACAGACAGACAGAAACAAAACACTCGATTTAAAACTTTAGTACTAAAGCTACAGAGTTGAAAATATGTTTATCTTTTTTAAAACTTTTTTACTTCAAAAAGTTGTTGGTTGGAGTGAGTGGGAGGAGTTCTAGTTTCTGTTAAAGATGTGCCTTTATTTGGAAATACATGTTTGTTACATGGCTTCCTTCAGGTCGGCCGACCACTGTCCATCCGTGTACGTGCGCCAGTACCATCATCACCACTTTACGAGCACATCACACACCACGTACAACAGAACAGAAAAACTAAACCAGTGGTCGCTAACAGAACACTTTCATACGGACCTGATGGCCATGTTGGATTTAACTAGAAGTGCAACACCGAGGGGGGGGGGCTGTACAGAGTGTCATGGTGCTCCATTTTGCCAAGCGAGCAGAGGTAACCAACCAACCAACTGTAAAAAGTGAGCACGCTCCTGGCTCCATCGTCATATCCACAACTATAACGAGCTACAGCGACAGGCTGCGGAGGAAGAGGAGGAACGGGACAAAGCCAGTGTGTGTGAAGAATGCTGGATGAGTCAGTACATCACTTCCTTCCACTGTGTCACAAAACAACAGACACCCTTTAACGCCTTTCTTCTTCTTTACAGTTTGATTGACAGGTGACTTGAACTGGACATTCTAAACTCCACCAGTTTCAGTTTTTTCCTGGTTGGGATGCAGGACTCACTCCTTCCAGATCAGAACATGGGCATGGTGAACCCCTGCAACAACAACAGGACAGAGCAGAAACGTTGGAAACAATCAACTTCCTCACAAGCAACAAGGTCAAGCAGCAAACTTGGCTGCACTTTATAAACTCTACTCCAAACAAGTTGTGAAGTTGTGCAGCTGGAGGAGCATATCGCTGGTTATTTAGCAACAGGTCAGGAAGAGGAGTTGGTACAAAAACTGCAGGCTGCATCTCAGGAACACGTCCACAAACCGCATCATTCAGAAACGCTGGTCTGAACCAACGCTTGTTTAAAATGGACTGAGCCAAAGTGGAAAACTTTCTGTGCTGGACTGAATTCAGTGTCGGAGTACATTTGACCTCAAGAACCTGTCACCAAGTAAAATGCTGCTTTCCTTCTAAAATGATTTTCAGAAACAAGTTTGGAAGGACAAAAGGTATGGCACATACCGACTCATCTTCTATCATCGCTGCTGAGTCAAAGAAGTCCGGTCTTAACTCGGCCCGTTCACGTCTGTTCCTCGATGGCGGCTGATAAGATAAAGGTTTGAACAAAAGGAACTTATTTGACTTTAATTAAAGTTATCTAAATGCATCTTGCATAAGAAGTATCACTGACCAGATCGATCACCATTGTATCTTCAAACTCCTCGTTCATGTCCTCTAGCTGCCCTCGCGATGACATCATCACGTCTTCAAAGATTGGCTCAGCGTCATCCTCCATCAGCCCGCGCCTAAAGAGCAAACGTCACTTTAAACAGGTGTGATAGAACATCTGGTAACATTTATGATGTTTTAATGTTTTACACTGTCTGCCGGACGCCTTGATTACTCCGCGACTTGATGTAGTTCATGCTTGTTCGGTCCTTCCTGGTTACCTCCTCCATCTTCTGCTGGCTGAGCCACGACATCTGCATCTGAGGACTGGAGACAAGTCTCAGATAAATCATGACACAGTTTACCAGTTCAGTGATACTGTGGAAAAATGACGAGGACTGTACTTGTGCACATAGTCGTTCTCTGATCCTGGCTCTGAGTCCGGGTCAGGCATGTGTTCTGCTGCTCTGTTCTCTCTGAGGACCGTTGAGGTGAGCTGAGGAGTCTGGAGCGCCCCTGGTGTTTGGAGGGTGTCATTTCTCATCATCCACGAGCTCTCCACACTGCTTTCTTCTGGAATCATGCCACAGACAGGAGACGGAGCAAACCGCTGTGTTAGGAGCATTTCTTTCCCTTGTAACCGAGGTTCCTACACATTTACAATTTCAAAATTTCAAACTCAGATTGACAGGTTTCAGTCCATTTTCAGTCCGTTGTTAACGTGTAAGTACAAACAATTAGACGAAACATCTTATTTCTTCCTCCATGACTGTACGTCTTAAATAACAGAACACAAGCTCACAGTAAATATGTTAAAGAGTATTTAGCAACTCTGTTAATAAAGAACAACTCTTAAATAGACTTTTGAAATATCTGCCTGAAGGAATAGTTATATAAATGTTCAACAATTTACAAAACGGTAACAGACGTTAGTGCCATGTTCTCAGGCAAACAACGCAATCCTTTCTTTGTGTATTTCTGCAGATGATGTGATGCTGTGCATGACAGATCTCTCTTGTAAATGAGTCCTGAGGCTCAATGGGATTAACCTGTATAGATAAAGGTTGAATGACTGACAGCTGCAGGTACATGTTACACTTATATTTCAATTCAATTTGTCACCATTTGTTCCACACAAAAATTGGTCCATGGAAAAAAAAAGAAGCCCACCTACATTACTGCACAGTTTTCAGTTAGCTGCGTTTACAAAATGTATCAAAATAATTATTAAAACTATGGCTAGCGTACATATTTTATACTAAACATAAAACAACTAAAAACTAACTAAAAAATTCACTATTTGACCCTTTTTAAATCCTTTTTTTTTGATTAGTAGAAACTAGAATAGTGAATGAAAAAAAAAAATGAAAAAAAAAAATAAAAATAACAGCCAGTAGGGAGCACAAGCCAGTGTATCTCTGGTTCTGGTCCCAAGCCCGGGTAAATGGTGAGGGTTTGTCACAACCATAATGTGAGTTCATCAAAGTGAAACCGTACCGGATCGGTCGAGGCCCGGGTTAACAACGACCGCCACCGGTGCTGTTGACAAACAGGGTGCCGGCGGAAATTGTTCTACTGTTAGTTGAAGACCACGAGGAGAGAAACGTGTCAGGAGACAGAGGAGAAGAGGAAAGTGACGAATGTAGGACTGAGGGTTGCAACTCTAAATGTGGGGACAATGACAGGCAAAGGTAGAGAGCTGGCTGACATGATGCTGAGAAAGAAGGTAGATGTTTTATGTGTCCAAGAGACCAAGTGGAAGGACAGCAAGGCTCACAGCACTGGAGCAGGGTTCAAACTGTTTTACTGTACCATGGTGTGGATAGCAAGAGAAATGGAGTAGGTCCTGCAGGAGGAGTTGGTAAAGAATGTAGTAGAGGTGAAAAAATGGGGCCGAGATGGGGTAGAGGTAGGGCAGCTGTCTTGGGACCAGAAAGTCGCAGTTAGACTCCCAGTCATTCCCACATGTCGTGGTGTCTCCGAGCATGAAACCCAATCCCTAATTGCTCCCTGGGCACTTACATAGTTGCCCACTACTCCACCTGGGTGTATCCCAGGTGTCAGGCCAGGAGTGGCCTATCGGGACGACCTGGAGAATTCCCGGTGGGCCGGTCTGATTTGTGGGCTGCAGGGCCGATGCTCCCTGTTTTTAAAAAAAAATCTTTTACAACTTTTTTTAACAACATATAACACAGATCACAGCTACCGCGCTTAGGGCTACATACTGAACCGAGGTTCTTTTATAGCACTGACCGAACTGCACCGGTCGGTGTATGTATTGAAACGTCACTCTTCTTTCGGTGTCAAGTTTCGGTATTGGCTGTAACGTGTCACGTGGTTTCAGCATGCAGGCTGGTAAAACAGCAGACATATGACAAACAGACTACACCCAGATTACACCCAGAGCTGTATAGAGCTGCTGTACCTAATCTATATATAATGTATGTCTATGGTGCTGGTGACGCCCACAGAAGGGATTGATGTGTGCAGCGCGTGTTGTCGAATGGCTTCAATTTATGAGCAGAAAGTTGCTCCGTGTTTTTCTGCAAGGAGAGAAGAGTTCAGCAGCCTCCCCCCACTCCTCCTCCTCTCAGCATTAAAGTCAGCCTGTGAGTAGAGCCTGAACGTCCTGATTCATTATCTCCATGACCGGACTCTTCATCAAAGAACTCTGAGGACGGCTCTGTGTCTGTGCTTCAGCTGGTGAGTTACGTTTGTTAGCGTAACTGCAACTTAACACGTACATCGCAGTGAAATAAACTATGATCCATGTAACTCTAACTTTAACATATTAGTGTGTAAATTTATTTTATCTATGTAGCTAGCTAAACTCAGAAGCTAAATAAAGATTGACAGTAACAGATAAAGCTTAGCTTGTAAAACTGCTCATCCATCCAGTCAGCTGCTTAAACAGTTCACTAATGTTCACTGTTTATGTTCATGTTCTCCTCACAGGAGGTTCTGACCCAGATGTGAGGACAGAGACAGACAAAAGAAAAGAAAAGTGAGGTGGGGGCCACAGGACAGTCACAAACTTTTGTTGTTAAAAGTTTGCTGCTTTTTCTACAGTGGAGCTGCATGTTGGAGGTAAATTAAACTGTAAAGGATGTTGTTGACCAGTTCAACCTTTATCTCTCAGCCTAGATAATGTTTTTTTGATCAATAAGAACACAACCGTGTTACTGTTGATGTTTTGTTCTCATGTCAATTAGGGAGATGATCAGAGCCCTAAACCCCAGAGAACCAGAGAAGATTCAGGAAGAGACACAGAGGAGCAGAAGTCTGCATCAACCCTACCTCAGTGAATCCAGTGACCTGCTGGTGGAATGTGAGGGACAATATGTCAAACTGGTAACCAGGTATCTGTGTGTGCAACAATCATCATCTACAGCCTCAGAGTGAACATGTTCTACTGCTGGAGACACCATCAGCCAGGAGCAGCTGGTTTGTATCCAGAGAAAACAGACATGTTGATGTTTCTGAAGAAAAACTGTTCAGTGAAAAGGTCCTCAGTGTGTAGCAGTGAACATTAGACACTGACGTGTCACTGGTTTGTAACTGGTCTTTTGAACTGGAAATTATTTGTTTGTTTTAATGTAAGAAAACTGCTTGGAATAGAAAAATATCAAAGTTAAAAAATAAAACTCACAATTTGTACTGTAATGTGTAACGTAATTTTATTCTTGTTAGAATTAATATTTATTACAAACTTGGTACCAAAAAAAAGAACCGTCCAGGAACCGACACCGAAGTGAAGGTACCGACACAGATTTTTTTTAGAAAGGTACCCAGCTCTAACCGCACTGCTCCTGGGCCGCCCCGACCTTCATTTATTCACGTCATCATCAATTTATCACTGCAGCAGTTGAGGAGCAGGGCCGCCCCACCTCCACTTTTAGTTTTGGTTTTTTTGTTACGTGCCCGGAGGTGACACACAAGTGTGATCAGTGGAAAGATGGAAGGGAGAAAAAGCAAGGGTGGTGCAGAGAAGAATTAAAAAGAGAAAGGCTCCGGAAACAGACGCGGCTAAATGTGCAAAAATTGGCACGTTTCACTCAAACGAGCTCCAGGTTTGTAGCTTTAAATGAAGATGATGAAACACGTAACACATGATGTTGAACTCTGCCTGCAAACCACCGTTCAAGTTCATTATCAATTCAATGAATTGTGTCATGTATGGCATTGTGACATAACATACTGTTAGATAATTTAAATAATATTATGATGTGACGCCACATAACTGAAACTTTGTTGTAGCCCTTAAGAGTCAGAGTCAGAAGCAAGATTCAGCCCCACCATCAAGCAGCAGCCATGAACCCCAAGCCCAGAGTGGGCAGGTAGGATTACTCATGGACTGAATAACACCAAAGTCCATGCTCAATAATCCAGGTATACAATCCAACATTTTTCAGTCAGGTCATCTGGACAGTTTCTTTTTTTGTGCTGAAACCTTTCGCCTTCGATCCAGAAGGCTTCATCAGTCAAGGAAACACACAACACAACTGATTCTTCCCCCAACATCTTACTCCAAAGTGGAACAAACCAGTTCTGCTTGTGATGGAAATGGCTGTAGTCAACACCTGTTTCCAAAAGAGGGAGGAGCATAGAGTGACCTATAAGAGTGGAGGAAGGAGTACGCAGGTCGACTACATTCTGTGTAGAAGAGGAAACCTGAGGGAGATTGGAGACTAAGGTTGTGGCAGGGGAGCATCAGAAGGTTGTGTGTAGAATGACTTTTGTTGCAAAGAAAGATATACTCTACTGTTTAATATTCATTTAAAGCTACTAAAGATGCTAAAACCTGTCTCCATACTTTACCATGACAGAACAGGAATATCTGTGTAACAACCAGTGGTCGGTCCAGCCCAACATGACAGAGTAAAAACCATCTGCTCACCTTCGATGCGTTTCTTGTGCAGAGGTGGTCTTCCTTTCTTGCTGCGGACTGAGCCGGTCTTGCTACTGGATCCTGATGTGATGGACATGTGGTCCTCGTCTCCGCCTGTCAGAAGACTGTTCCTGTAGGAGATGAGCGGTAGCCACACATCTTCCCGACGCTCCGACATCGAGTCTGACATGAACTTCTCCAGGTAAGAATGGCTATAGAGATGCAAAAGATTGCACAGTAAAATAATGCACTTTTGGACATCTCTTAAAAAGCAAGACTTGACAATAAAGCAGCCACACATTTATTTTTGTCTGTTTTCATTCAGTTCTTCTATTGAGTGCTGTCAATAAACAATCATTCCTGACAAAAACCTAAAAATCATTCTAATCTTTTGTTAATTTAATCATTTATTTTAAATGCAGGGTGGCACGATGGCGCCGTTGGTGGAGCTGCTGCCTCTCATCAAGCAGGTCGCCCTAGTTCAAATCCTGACCGGGGGCCTTTCTGGGTGGAGTTTGCATGTTCTCTACGTGCTGCGTGGGTTTTCTCCAGGTACTCCAGTTTCCTCCCACAGACCAAAAACATGCATGTTAGACTGACTGGTAACTGTTGGATTTGACATATTTTATATCTTCTTATATCTTCTTATATCTTAGGGCTTTCGGAGTAACCCTGGAGATAAAATCTGCTCCTGAGTGGCTGAACATGGTGTCACTCGGACCATCAAGAGGTTTTGACATCCAATCAGACTGCATTCTGATTACATGTAATATCTGCATACTTTAACTTTGTCTCAATTAAATCTTTAATACTAAGGTGAAGTGCTCCTGAAATTCTGTGCTCGGGTCATTTGAACACCACAAAACCCTTCATAACTCTAAATTGTCCCTAGGTGAGAGAGAGTGAATGGTTGTTTGTCTTGTTTGTCTCTATGTGTCCCTGTGATGGACTGGAGGCCTGTCCTGGGTGTACCCCGCATCTTGCACAGTGATTGCTGGACATGGACACCAGTGACCCCCGCGACCCAAAAAGGAAGAAGAGGGTAAAGATGATGGATGCATGTTTTAAATGCTTCTGTAACCTCACAGTTACTGCCCTCTAGAGTTCCTTAGGGGGAAATCTAAATTTAATTTATCATACAGTGGTCCCTCATTTATCACAGGGTTCTTTCTGTACCCTGACACCCCCCATAAGTGGAAAAACTGTGAAGTAGGGATCCAATAGTTCAAGTTCAGTAAACTTTGTCATGACATATGCCAGGCTGTAATCACAACAACAATTTAAATTTAAATACTGAAACAAAAACAAAAAATCCATTTATCCTTTATTTATCCAGGTAGTCTCATTGAGTCACGAGAACTCATTTTCAAGAGAGACCTGTTTTTTGGGGAGCAGATGGTGGGGGTTAAAGGCCTTGCTCATGGGCCCAGAGTGGGGAGAATGAGGGTGGGGGCAGGTGTGGGTGTTTCACCTTTTCCACCCACATTTTGATGTTGACTGTACCGGCAGTTGAACCTGTGACTTTTCGATCACAGGCTCATGTTCTCTAACATTTGTGCCACCACTCCCCAAAAATGAAAAAATTTCATTTTATTTTAGATTAATTTCATTCATACATTTTACTTTAGTTATAATTTTAGTTATTTTAAATAAATAGTCCATGCAGCATGGACTGTTTATTTAAAATATCACAGTATTTAAATTTAAATTGTAGAGAAGAGAAGTGCAACACCGAGGTGGTTAAAAAGTTCCTCGGTGGCAGGGCCCCAGGGGTGGATGAGATTTGCCAGGAGTTCCTTAAGGCTCTGGATGTTGTAGGGTTGTGTTGGCTTACACGACTCTGCAATATTGCATGGACATCGGGGGAAGTTCCTCTGGATTGGCAGACCGGGGTGGTGGTCCCCTATTCAAAAAGGGGGACCGCAGAGTGTGTTCCAACTACAGGGAGATCACGCTCTTAAGCCTCCCTGGTAAGGTCTATTCGGGGGTTCTGGAGAGGAGGGTTCGTCGGACAGTCGAACCTCGGATTCAGGAGGAGCAGTGCGGTTTTTGTCCTGGTCGTGGAACACTGGACCAGCTCTACACTCTCAGCAGGGTCCTGGAGGGTGCGTGGGGATTTGCCCAACCAGTCTACATGTGCTTTGTGGACTTGGAGAAGGCGTTCAACCGCATCCCTTGGGGAACCCTGTGGGGGGTACTCTGGGAGTATGGAGTACCGGGCCCTTTGATACGAGCTGTTAGGTCCCAGTACGACCGGTGTCAAAGCTTGGTCCGCATTGCCGGCAGTAAGTCGGGCTCGTTCCCGGTGAGAGTTGGACTCTGCCAAGGTTGCCCTTTGCAACCGATTCTGTTCATAACTTTTATGGACAGAATTTCTAGGCGCAGCCAAGGTGTTGAGGGGATCCGTTTTGGTGACCTGCTTTTTGCAGATGATGTGGACCTATTGGCTTCATCAGGTTGTGACCTACAACTTTCACTGGAGTGGTTCGCAGCAGAGCGTGACGCGGCCGGGATGAGGATCAGTTCCTCTAAATCTGAGGCCATGGTCTTGAGCCGGAAAAGGGTAGAGTGCCCTCTCTGGGAGGAGACCCAGAGGAAGACCCAGGACACGCTGGAGGGACTATGTTTCTCAGCTGGCCTGGGAACGCCTCGGGATTCTCCCGGAGGAGCTGGTCCAAGTGGCTGGGGAGAGGGAAGTCTGAGCCTCCCTACTTAGGTTGCTACCCTCGCGACCCGACCCCGGATAAGCGGAAGAAAATGGATGGATGGAGAAGTGCAGCAGGACATCAAAGAGATGTCACACAGCTTCAGCTCTGCAGCACAGAGCAGATATCTACTTACTGATCAATAACACTGAAACAACTGAACATAGAAGATCTAAAATAATTAAAAATAACTTTTAACACTTTTATATTTTGCGATTATGATGATTTTTATGATGTGACATACTTTGAATTTTAAGTTGAAAGACAAAAGTCGATTGGTGCATCTGGACAGCAAAGGGTTAAGCTGACACAGGAGAAATGTGTGTGTGGCAGAGGAGATCATGACAGGCTGCAGGAGGGAGCTTCTCCCTGCACTTGTGGGCTGCACACATAGTGCAAAAACATTTAAAATAACTCCAAAAAAGTTCAATCTGGTCCTCTGGACATTCAAAAAAACAAAACAAAGCAAAAAAAAAAAAAAGTAGAAATGTTTCTTCTTTCGTCCGAGAGACTTCTTCAGTCTGAGGTGCTGTTTTCAGCTCAGTCTCTTAAATAGCACCTTCTCAGAGTGGATCAACCAGTTTGCTGCTGACAACCAGAACCAGCTGATCATATGATCAAGAAGGACCATCAGCCTAACAATGGATCATTAGCTAGTATCACTCAGCCCTCTGTGAACAGTAAACAGCCATCAGGTGCTAATGATCCATTGTTAGGCTGATGGTCCTTCTTGAGCATGTGAGCAGCTGGTTCTGGTTGTCAGCAGCAAAACTGGTTGATCCACTCTGTGAAGGTGCTATTTAAGAGACTGAGCTGAATACAGCACCTCAGATTGAACTTTTTTGATTTTTCTACCTGGATTATTGAGCAGCATCAGGATATTTAAAATAACTTATTTTAAATAAACAACCCATGGCTCATCCATCAATCAGCCAATTGTGTCATGTCCAATCTTATTTTGAAAAACCACGATAAACGAACAGCAAAGTGGCGAGGGACTACGGTATTGTATTTTTTGGATCCCATATTTATTCTATGCTTTGCTTTTTTTATTTCACCTCTGTCGCTATTGTTCTATTGTGTCCAAAAAATAGTTGTAGATGTAAAGAGCAACAAAACACTTGCATGTGGAAACTGTGCGTGACAGAGGAAAATATTTAGTAGAGAAAGTAGTTTGTCATGCAGGCTGAAGACTCGGGTGCTCCGGGGTTGAGAACTGCTGACTCCCGATGGATTCAAGCTGGACCTCAACAGCAGCTGCACTGTGCTGCACGAGCTCAGTGGTCTACCCAGTTCAATAAAGGCTGAAAATGAAACACAAACTGGTCCAAGTAGAGTTTTGGAAAAAAATAAAATAATATATAATTTTTTTAAAATAAAATAATAAAATCTGACTGACACATGCAAATCTGACCAAAAACAAGACATCATTTTCAGTTTCCGGTTCTGGAGGGTCCAGTGAGCAGGATGGTCTTGTCAAAGCTCCAGACTGAATTTTTAAACTAAATTATCAAAATATTTTCTGGAAGTACTAATGGGGGGAATGTTAATTTTGTTCCACCCAAATTGCCATAAAATACATATTTTTTCTATAAAAAATAACTAAAGTAAAAAGAATCTGTGGAGTTTTATTATTTATTTTTCCAGCTAAAATCCCTTAAGGATTAAAAATGTTTAAGAAGCCATTTCAGTAGGATATTTTTAGTCTGAGCGAGACTGATTACAGTGGAACAACAACAGTATTGAAGCAGTAAAGTAAGGTCCCTGTAAGAAACACTTATTGATGTACAATGGAAGGTGTGGGTTCCGTTAGGGATAACTTACACTGTCTTCTTGTCTTGACGGATTAGTTTGGAGGAGAATTCACTCAGGACTTCCAGGAAGGCCAGGTTGAGAGGAGGAAACTCTGGTCCTCGAGGATTCTGATATTTAAAGGCAAACTCTATTCCATCCCTGACATGACAGAAGGAAAAACAAGACAAAAACTAAACACTAAGCACGGCAGCTTTCAGTTATCTGACTCTGTGTGGAGAACAGGACTCATCTTACTTGTGCAACGTTGCAACAGCTTCTCTGGTCTTGATCTGATCAAGGCCAAAGGTGAGGGCGAAGCGGCGGGCCAGCTCCTTGATGCCACTCACGTGAGACGATGTTCGGTCCAGGTTGGGACCCTGATCTTGAAGGAGCTCGTTGAACAGCTGTGACACACACACACACACACGTTTGTAACACACTATGAAAACAAACCATGTGTGTGGGGCTGCAGAGCGCTCACCTGCTGCAGACTGAGTATGAGCGTCTTGGCACAGAGAATCTTATCCGTCTGTCTGGTTTTACTCAGAGTTTCTTTAATGATGTCACCGTAATCATTGTAGTACTAAAAACAGATCAAATGCAAATGAAAATTATTATTTGAAGAAGAAAAAAAATCTTATTTTTCAGAGAAAAAAGTATTTATTTGAATAAACTCACTTGTGTTACCTCCTCAGTCTTCAAAAATATAATTTAACTCCATGCATAGTTTTCAATTTAATTAACTACTTGATAAAATGTAATATATGCAAACTAAAAGACCTTCATGTAGTGTTTGAAGATGTCAGCAGCAGCAGGCATATCTACGATGTCATAGATGATGAGTTTGCAGAAAGCTGCAAGCAGATTTCTCCTCTTATGGAGAGCCTCAATCTTGTTGGCCTCGTCCTCTTCGTCTCCCTCTGCACACACACAGGAAAGGATGAGGAGAGGAAGAGTCTCCACTCATCTCATACACGATTGTTGTGACAATTAAAATCCTAGCATTCCTTGAAGAAATGCAACCATGTTTCGCACCCATGCTCTGGTTCTCATCATCCTGGTCGATAAAGACGTGGTCTAGGACAAAGTTCAGCAGCTCGTTCTGCAGAGTGCCGTCTGGGTTGAAGACGAGGGGCTGTAGGCCATCCCTACCCCCAGAGACCAGCTGGTGACTGAAGATCATCAGCAGGTCGCAGAGAAGCATGAATGCCTGAATGAGAGATGGCAAACAAAAACTAAAATGTGACTCAACAGCTAATTTTCTGTCACTCCACAAAGACTTTGCTCTGTGTTCAACTCTTCTGTCACCTGTTCTTTGACCGGTGTGTTGACGTTGGACAGGCACTGCTGACACACAGCCAGAAAAGACTTGACCACTCTCCTGAGAGCTACGAGGTCATCCTGCAAAAACACAAAGCATCATTCCATCGTTAGCAACGAGTCCCAGACACTGAAGGCTGGAGCAGAGATCAACACACCTGCACACCATCAGTCGGTTCTCTAACCACGCTCAGTGAAAATTAGAGGCTTTAATCCACTTCAGTTAGAACAGTAAAGAAAACACTTTACTCTTTTATTGTCAACTTATTACCAGGCCACCACTGGGTACTGCAAGTTTTAAATGACATGTAGTAGATGAATGCTTAAAGACATCTCTAGGTCTCTCTGGCCAGTTGACGATGGTTAAACAGATTTTTCTTATTTCTTGAGAAAAAAAAAACAGGTCTAACAGGTCTCTCTTGTAAATGATTCCTCGAGGCTCAACGAGACTAACCTGTATAAATAAAGGTTGAATGAAAAAGTTGGATTAAGAACCCTTAATAAGACAACGATTGCTCCGAGTTGATTACCAGGATACAGCTCAGTGAGTTTCTTTAGTTTGTTTGTCCTGATTGTTTTAGTGTTTATAATATTTGCTGTGGTCATTGTACTGTGACAGAACAGTGTGAGCCGTGTTATGACACATTATATCGCATCACATGTGGTACATGAGGTGGAATGAAATTGTGTACTCAAGGTCCCAGTTACACCCAAAAATAGCAAAAATATAAAGTATAAAAAGGAACTGTACACAAGGATCTAAGATATACGCTAAACACTAATAATGTAAAACAATATGGTGTATTAAACAGCAGCCTGAACATGAGTCTGTTGTGAGCAGATGGTTTGAATTCAGCAGCTTAAAGGCAAGAGATCAGCAGCATGGATAATCAGCAGCACAGATAAAGTCACATATCACCAATTAAAGTGTCATTACAGTGATTTTTTTCTCCGTACAGTGATTCTCCTGGTTAGAGATTCATGAGTCTAACAGCCTCAGGGTAGAAGCTGTTCCTCAGTCTAGTGGTTCTACACTTAATGCTCCTTAACCTCCTTCCTGAGGGGAGTGGGGCAAAAAGTGTGTGTGCTGGGTGAGTGGAGTCCTTCATGATGCAGGTGGCCCTCTTCCTGCATCTGGAGGTGTAGATGTCTGTGATGGTGGGGAGACTGACTCAAACATCTTCTGTGCAGCCTTCACCACTCTCTGCAAAGCTTTTCTTTCTGCAGCTGTGCAGCCTCCATGCCACACGTTGATGCTGGAGCACAGGATGCTCTCCACTGCACACCTGTAGAAGGAGATGAGGACTGAGCTTCCAGACCAGCTCGTCTCAGCCGTCTGAGGAAGTAGAGTCTCCGATGAGCTTTCTTCATCAGGCTGGTAGCATGTGCAAACTTTACAATGTGACAGCCTGGATGGGTAGGTGCAGTCATATGTAAGCAGAGTGAACAGGAGGAGGCTCAACACACAGCCTTGAGGAAACCCAGTGCTGAGGGTTATGGTGGAGGAGAAGTTGTAGATGGGTGAGAGCAGTGTGGACCACAGAGGAGATGGCATCTTCTGTTGCTTGATTCTTACGCTATGGGTCCTCGTTGATGTTGATGGTAGCTTTACCCACATCAAAGCAACCAAGACTTTAGAACCTAGATCACTGAATGGCGGACTCCGGTCCAAATCCGGACCAAAATGATGTCTCATGCGGATCCGAACCTTGATTTTACAACATTAGTTCAGTCGGTGATGTTTCTATTTCTTTGTGAACTAATCCATTCCACTTGATTAATATAATACTCAAACCACTAAAATTCCCCTCCAGGTTTTCCTGGTTGTGTACATCTCTCCACACAGCATGCAGTGTTTCTCAGAGATCGCTCACAGCTTGAGCTTCACTCAGCTGAGACACATCTGTGTCGCTCGCCAGCTTAGCGAGTTCAGTGCGGGCAGTTGTTGACCGGGGGTTAGGATCATAGACCTATGCTTTAGAGAAGTGGAGCTCTGCATTTGTAGCATGTTATCTTAGCAGTAACTGTGACTCTGTCAGACGCTGCAGGTGTAAGAGACGCTGTGTGTTCAGGTGCATTAAAGTTGAAATGTCTTTAAACCCCCACACCTTATTGTCCTCAAGCTTCGTGAGAAACATCATTTAGATGAGGAGTGTTGAACACAAGTAAAAATGTCCATTGGTAATGATTTTTTTTAAAAACACAAATAGTATCGACCTGACGCTCTGTATTAAAGTGTATTTAAGTTAAAATGTCTTTAAAACCCACAGCTGAATTTACACAAACTTGGTGAGAAACATGTTTTAAATGTGTGGAATTAAAAGAAATCTAGGTGAAATGTTTTTTGAACACTGGTGCATGTGTGTGGGCATGCGTGCACATGCACACGCACACACACTGCTACCCCCCCCCCCCTTACAGATGCTTCTGACGCCTTTCAAGTCAAGTTATGTGATTTAAACGATGATGTGAAACATCACATATTATTAAAGTTAGCTGAAGATACCAGGTTTAATTTTTATTTATTTATTTATTCAACACCAAAAACTGTAAGTGACACAAACACTGATAAGAAAATTGAACACACTATTAAAAACACAGTAACCAAACTGTAAACTACATGAACTATATATCACATTCAGTGTTTCCCCTAGATAACTTGCCATAGCGGGGCGCTCATCTCGTCCGTGATTTTTTTTTGGGGGGGTGGGGGTAGCTGGAATGGAGACTTCTCCTCAGCTGCGCAGTGCGCTGTTTAAACCAACAGTTTTGGGGGACACAGCCGCGTGCTGTTTGTACTGACAGTTTTAGAGCAGGGTGTGTGAGAGGAGAGACATATCTCAGCCGCACACTGTCTGAACAGACAGTTTGGTTTTTTTGGGTGGGGGGTGGGTCGGTGTAGGGGAGAGACAGACGCACATCTGAGCCGTGCGCTGTTTGTACCGACAGTTTTCGAGTGGCAGGGGTGCGTTCAGCGTGAGGGTTCAGCGTGAATACCTTTAGCGTTTTAGCTAGTGCACCTGCATTGCGAGCCACTAGTTTAGCGTTACGTCAGTGCAGACAGGTGGGTGGGGTTCGGTAGGCAGGGAGCTCAGTTCTGTTGACGGGGCGGGGCGCCCCACTTGTATAATGGTAGAGGAAACACTGACATTAAATTGTTGGACTTCCGGACCTTGGCCTCATGAAATTTTGTCTGACTGGACCTCTTTAAATTATAATTGAATGCCCCTGCTTTAAAACATAAGGCATTTGAAGCATTTAGCAACTATCAAGTGAGGGCTACTGGCCGGTAGTCATTCAGACCAGTCACTGCAGAACTCTTTGGAACTGGGATGATGGTGATGGTATTCAGGCAGGTGGGAACAGTTGCCAGGGTGAGGGAGGAGTTAAAGATGTCAGCCAGCACCTCGCAAAGCTGATCAGCACAGTCTTTCAGCACCCTCCTTGGGATATTGTCTGGGCCAGTTGCTTTGTGAGGATTAATCCTCCTGAAGGTCCTCCTTACTTCTGCTGAGGAACTCCTCTTCCGGTGGTGAGGTGAGTCTGGTGCTGGGTGATGTATTTGGGTCTTCAAAGTGAGCATAGAACCTGTTAAGAGCATCAGGCCTGTGCCCTGAGACAACTTTGTTGTGATTTGGCGCTATATAAATAAATTGAATTGAAACTAAACTAAACAGGCAGTGATGGGTCCCTAAGGCATTGTGCACCTCTGCTTATATAATCTGTGATGCCCTTAATGCCCTTCCACATGCTCCATGGGTCCTGTGAAGAGAACATTCCCTGGATCTTCCATGCATATGTGGCTTTGACCCTCTTAATACCAGCAGCCAGCTCTTTCCTTGCCCTCCCCTGTTCCTGTGAGTTACCAGACCTGAAGACAATATCCCTGGCTTTCAGCAGGGTATGGACCGGTGCATTCCACCAGGGTTTCAGGTTCAGGTAGCACTTCACAATCGTGCTAGTGGTGACATGTTCAGAACACTTGCTGATTGATATACAGTGCCTTGTGAAAGAGAGGTCCTCGGTGCCTTCTGCAGTGCCTGCTGTTGAAAGAGGAGTATAACAGTTTTCCTGAAAGAAGGCTGCTCACTGCCTTTCATTTAAAATATATATTTTTTGTTAATCCAGCCTGGATTTATGAGTTGCTGTTTAAATAGCAAATTCTGGTAAATTAAACGGCTTAAAAAAGCGTTTGAAAACTAAAGTTGCTGTGAGACTTTTAGAAAAATTGCAGGGTTATTAATTTTAAGTGCATTTGAGTAAAAATAATGCTGAAATGGCCTGGTTCATTGTATCTGTTACAAAATAAGCACATTAAGTAACTAGCTCAGGATGCATTTACTTACAATATTAATGGGGTAAGGTCTAAACACAGGGGCCCATTTATTGGAAAGTTGGCTTATAACAGTACTGTTGATTGAACCCAGAGCTAAAATAGTGTATAAACGCTCACTGCTCATTTAAATACAAATATTTACTTGTTAAAAACTTTAAAGTTGGCAACTGTTTAACCAGATAAGTGCTGAACAGTGAATAACCATGGCAGATGTGACAGAAAAGAATATTACTCCTTGTGAGGGGAAGGACTGGTTGGAGAGAGCGTTAACGCTGCTAACAGAGTCCTTACATCCATATGGTGAACAGGTGGACAGCATGAACTCAAAAGAGTTATTGGACGAGCTGAAGGATGTTGCAGAGTGTGTCACTTCCACAGCCAGAACAAAGTCAAGCTATGACCAGCTGGCTAAGTTAGCGCTCTTGTTGAAAGCAACATTCTATTTTGAGGCAAACAAAGCTGAAGCCCTTGATAAAAGGTTAAACAACGAAACAGAGGAGTATCTAAAGCTCAGGGCACAGTCTAAATTGGATAAGGAGACCTGTGCAAATGAGTTAAAACGTGAGAGAGAGCTCTCACAAACTCAGCTGTCATTACAAGCTCACTCATATGAGGAGAAGATGAGGGAGGGACAGATTAAGTGCCAAACACTGTGTTCAGACAACGATGCACTACAACAACAGTTGCAGCTCACATCAAAAGATCTGGACGAGTGCAGATTGGAAAAGGCAGCGTTAGTCCAACAAGGCGTGCGTTTACAAAGTGAATGTCATACATCACAGGAACGCTTAAAAGCCTGTGAGGCGAAACTAGCCGCTGCAACAAATGAGATTTCTGACGTGGGGCAAGGTTGTCTGGAACTCAAAGACGAACAAGGTCAGAGTCCAGGTCACCCACCACCACCTCAGAAGGATTTTGCTGTACCTCCTGCTCTTAATCCACTTCCGTCACCTCCACATGTGTCCAGCGACACACCTCCACGTGCCATTTTGGTTCCTACGATACCGATAATACAGCCTTTGCTCCAAATTTCGGATTTGCACAAAATAGCAAAATATGTCCACCGCTTTGAGCCAGGGCCGTTGGGTTCAACTGACACTAAGGCCTATCTGAACAACCTTGACTTCCAATTAAGAAGCTATCCCAACGCTACAGTTGAGGATAAAGTAGGTTTGATCAGGCTCACTTCATCCAGGACGGTGTTTTCCTTCATAGAGCGTCAACCTGATGCCACAAGAAAGGATTACCGCCTGTTATGTGCTGCTCTTATGAAAGAGTATTCCCCTTGCCCGGGACCTGGCGGTTATTCAGCCGCCGACAAGGTCATGCAAGGTAAGAATGAGCACCCCAGGGCATATTATTCCAGGATTTTGCAGGCTTATTTTGGTTACAGGAACGAGGCCAACATGGAGGAAGAACCGTTTAAGTACATGTTCAGCAAAAATCTCCACCCTGACATAAGGATGTCAATGCAAATGATGGCTAATTTCAAAGGGAAATCCATCAGTGAGATAAAAAGTTGTGCTGTGAATGTTTTTGAAGCACGTTCACAGGCCAAAACACCCATTGAGGTGTTCCCAGGTGTGAGGATTCCTGCCCAGTCATTAGAATTGGAAGGGATGAGAGCTTCGACTCCCCCTCCCAAAAAAGGCGAGAGGAAACGAGGTTTCCCAGAAGCCAAACTGCAACAGGTGAGTGCCCCCTGGTCCAGACGAGATCCTAAATGGTTTCACGAGGAACCAGAGGATGAACGGATGTACCAGAAGGGGGGCGAATGCCCTAAGGGTAAAAGTATGGCACCAAGAGTGGCCCATACAACCAGGGATCCCACTGGGAACCCCAAAGGGGGGGGGGGGGGACTGTTTCCCTACCACGTCAGGCTGAACAGCCTGAGACGAAAAAGAAACAGGAGCACGTCCAGAAAGAGAACCGCAGTCCTCTGAGCTCGGACGAGACAGACAGGGTGCGTCGGTTGTTGGACTTGTTGGAAGGTGTTGCCACGGACAAACAACCTAACGCTTTGTTTGGCAATATCATTGCTGATAAGTCAGAGCACACAGACAACACCGTTACTGCTGTCAGAGACAGTCACCATGATGCTGTTGTTGTAAACTCTGACACGCCCTCACCTGAAAAAGGGGGGGGGGGGGTACAATCACACGTCACCGACTGTGACCCGTCACAAACTGAAACCTCAGAAACAGCAACGGTTGTGCTAACGGTTCAGTCAAAACAGGGTGACACAAACAACAACGTTGCCGCTGTCATGGACAGCCACCAGGACCTTGTTGTTACAAACAATGAGAGCCCCTCAACACATGGTGAGCGGGTGATCTCATACATCAATGACGGAGGCCCGTCAAAAGCCGAACTCTCAGGAGCAGCAGCAACTGCACCAACAGTTCGGAAAAACCACGACTACACAGGTGAAGGTAGACGTGAAAAGAACCGTCGGCCAAAACCTCCAAGGTTCCTGTGTAACCTGATCAGAAAGGGGGTCGCTGAGAAAGCTTACCTGTCGATCACACTTGAAGGGGTCGTCACACATGAAGCCCTACTGGATGGTGGAGCCGACATAACTATTATGTCAGTCAAACTGTTCGAGGAGCTCAGGACTGCCGCTAACGGTGTTCACAGGGGAATACCTCTCATAGAATGTGCTATAGGGCTGCAGGGCCTCGCAGAGGCGAAGACAACCCTAACAGCTATAGCTATGGTTCACATGCAGGTTGGCGAGATGACACTATACCACCCGGTATATGTGTCTCCGGTTGACTCATTCTCATTTTTGGTCGGCCAGGATTTTATAAATCGCTTTGAGGCGATTATAGATTATGGTACACAGACAATGTGGGCTAGAGTGAGCAAACCCCTGCCAATATCCATGCCTCCTGAGACAGTCACGGACTGCCCAACAGCAGGCACCGCAGAAGGTACTGAGGACCTCTCAGCAGAGAACACAGTCCCGGTAAGTTATCCTTCAAAAGCATGTGAAACCAAAAACACCCAACCGGTGAACCCAACTCTGACTGAACAAGTAAGCCTCCTCTGCGAGCTGAGACAGTCAGGGCCCACCGGATACTACCTGCCATTGGTAGTTAAAGGTGTAGAGATCCAAGGATCCCACACCAAAGAGGCTGTACTGTCGCCGGGGACAGATAAACCAGCTATCAAGGACGGAGCCGTGGACGGCCCTCAGTGGTCCTCTGACCCCTCCGGGCTGCTCGCAACTCTGTCAGTACAACCTACAGCCGAGGTAATGGCAGTCACACGTGCACAGGCTACAGCCAAGTCGGCTGACAACACAGTCTCTGTACAACACGTGCTGACTGACCCTGACATCATCCAACTTCAGAAGTTGGATCCTGCAATAAACTCAATGATGCTGTCTTTGACTGACCCAGAGAAAAACACTCTGTCCGAAGCAGACCTGGATTCCAATCCAGACCTTAAAGCCCTCTTTCAGCTGCGCAAACAGCTAAAACTACTCAAGGGCATCCTAACTTTTGCTCATGGAGCGACGTCCTCACCCATGTTCGTGGTCCCCCATGACCAAAGGGGGGTGACGTTAGTTAGGGTGATGTTACCAGACGCGATAACGTGATCAAATCTGACATTCAGAGTGAGTGACACACCGAAACGTCGTTTTCTAGTTGCTTAATCACTACTTTTGTCAATGTTGAAACGTGTTTTTCTGGTTGCTTAGTCACTATTTCTGTCGATGTTGAGACATCGTTTAATTGGTTTTTGGTATTGTTTCTGAACACCCCCAGCAAGAATGAATTTTGTGTGTACTTTAGTTAGAGACTAAGAGGACTTTAACTATGCCAACATGCAGTTCATTTGTTAGACATTCGGAGGTGTAAGTTCATGTTGGAATTCATCCCCATGGACAGGCAATGATTTCCAAAGGGGGGACTGTAGTGAACTAGGCCTCCGACCAAAACCTGCCTCTGAGGACCTTCATGGGACAGGAACTGTTATTTCATTGATTTGAATCCAGAAATACAAATTAGCTCATACAGAGACTGTCTAATTGTATCCTGAAGTAATCAATTGAAAGAACACTCTTCTTTTATATTATCATCACTATTTTACAATATCTTGATAAATCAAAAGTGTGTTTAGTTCATACCATTTCTAAATGTTGAAGTGAACCACTCATATTAAATCAACTGTGAAACAGTTAATGATTTTTTTAATGCTCATTTAAATTAGAAATCAAGTTAAATGTCTATTTTACAAAGTAATTATGCATTTTTGATCTTCTGTCTAAATGAGAAGTAGTGATGTCGGTCGAAAGTCGGGAGGGAAGTTATTGGAACGAAGTGTCGTGTTTTTAAAACTCTCAGACAGTAAATAAGAAAATTGGCACCTGTAAGTCTGTCATTTCTCCGAAATATTTCTCTGTCTGTTCCTAAAACATTCCTGCTGTTTTCTTGACTTGTAATGACCCTCTGACATCACTAGAACCACCCCCCTGTTGGTTGCTTCAACCAATCAGGACGTACTAAAGTGACCGGAAGCAGAACTCTTTAAAAGTCGACACTTCCTGGAACTATTCAGTTCTTCTGGAGTAGGGTTCTTCAGTTCTGGAGTTCTGGAGTGCTGGGTCTTGAGTTCTCAGTCTTCATGGAGTTTTACACTTCTGAGTGGAAACTCTGAAAGGACTCACAGATGCTTGCTGAGAGTCCACCTGGGCATAAATGCCCTACAACTTCGAAGGGAGCTGAGCCTGTTTGTTGAACGGATAAGTGACACGACTTCGGAGGATTCTCACCCATCCTTACCGGAGACGATGAAAGGTCGCGTTGAAATGGACTCCTGTTCCTGAACGGAGGTATCCTGGCAAAGGTAACGAGTCGTGACGCGAAGTGTACCGGAGGTGAGCTGGTATTGAAAGGAGCGTGCCATCCTAGTCCGAACGGACACTCCCTTTAAACATCTTCCTTCAAACTCTCCCTTTAAACTCCTCCATTTTTCCCATCTTTAAACTTCTATCTTGCCAGTAATTAACCTAGATGCCTTCAGAAATATCTGTTGTTTTTATTAAGTAAAACGTGCCAAGTTTTATTAATCAGAACCAGTTCAGCTAATCAAGTGTACAATGTTTTGATGTTAAATTTTGATTCTGTTCAATAAATGACCACATTTATTTTGATGGGTCAAAGAAAATTAACGTCTCATGTTACTGATTAAATCATCTACGCACAGTTACCTCGGTCACATGCCTGTAATTAGCTAGAAAAAGAGAGAACCCGTTATTTAAATATAATTGTAGTGAGGGTACAGCTAACCTAGCCCTTAGAACACTACATATTCATCATCCTCGAACTTTTCAACCTTTTGCCACATTTCAGGCTTCAAACATAAAGATATAAAATTTTAATTTTTTTGTGAAGAATCAAAAACAAGTGGGACACAATCGTGAAGTGGAATGAAATTTATTGGATGTGTCAAACTTTTTTAATCTGGAATAAGGAGAAGACTGATCAGAGATGCAGCCAAGAGGCCCATGATCACTCTGGATGAACTGCAGAGATCTACAGCTGAGGTGGGAGAGTCTGTCCATAGGACAACAATCAGTCGTACACTGCACAAATCTGGCCTTTATGGAAGAGTGGCAAGAAGAAAGCCATTTCTCAAAGATATCCATAAAAAGTGTTGTTTAAAGTTTGACACCTGGGAGACACCAAACATGTGGAAGAAGGTGCTCTGGTCACATGAAACCAAAATCCAACTGTTTGGACACAAAGCAAAACAGCTCATCACCCTGAACACACCATCCCCACTGTCAAACACGGTGGTGGCAGCATCATGGTTTGGGCCTGCTTTTCATCAGCAGGGACAGGGAAGATGGTCAGAATTGATAGGAAGATGGATGGGGCCAAATACAGGACCATTCTGGAAGAAAACCTGTTTGAGTCTGCAAGAGACCTGAGACTGGGACGGAGATTTATCTTCCAACAAGACGATGATCCAAAACATAAAGACACATCTACAATGGAATGGTTCACAAATAAACGTATCCAGGTGTTGGAATG
>NC_056518.1:450761-487179 GCF_014905685.2 Nematolebias whitei
TTTTTTGGACACTTTAATATAATTTCGAGCAAACAAATAATTGCTTTTAAGTATTAATCTTCTTAAATTCTTGTTAAAGTCCCCCCGTGCACGCTCCTGCGGCCGCCATTTGGCAGCCAAATGATTTTTGGCACAACACCGGCCCACATTTCCAGGTTATCAGCGGTGACGCATAATAGATGCAACATATTTATGGATTTTTCCACTTTATTAGACATATTTGGACTGATACGACTTATAGGGTGGTGCGACGTGTACGGTGGAGAATACGGTATGTGCTGCCTTATACAAAGCTGAACAAAACAGAAGACTCAATCTTAAAAAATCTGACCTGAAACCACAAAACCTAGACTTTGATTTAATGAATTAAAATCTCTGAGTCCTGTTAGAGTAAATAAGCTGTTTGTAGATAACCCACTCGTTTGCCAGTGCCTCTGCCAACAGGAGGGTGTGCCTCGGCAGCTTGTCGGATGGTGCACACCATCAGCTCGATCAGTGCACTCTCCTGTCTGTCTGATAACACTGCAGAGACAGGTAGTCAGAAAAGAATCAAGATATATGGAGACACAAAACATCAGCAAGCTCAGAAACAGACAGGGGCCAAAGGAGATTAAGGTTCAAGAATCTAGATTTTATTGCATCATCTCTTTTTTCATCTGTGATGTGAAGAAACCCATGCTGAAACCTTCTGGAGTCAAACACCAACAGAGTAAAAAAGCTGCTCTTACTCTCTTCTCCTTGAACGGGTTCCTCCAGCAGAAGTTCCGTCATACACTCCCAGTCTTTCAGCAGCTCCTGAGAACTTTCCCACAACGAGTCGACCAGGTAAGCTGCATGCTCATGAAGCTAGAACACAATGAAAGAGACTTCATGCAGGCAGCTGAATGACATTCTTTTAATCAGCCTGAAATGACTGCAAACATGACAAAGAATCATATGGATGTTATCTACCAGCAGAGCCAGAAGAAATACAGACAGAGAGGAGTTAAAGCATCACATGTAATCAGACTGAAAGGTGGGCATTCTTCCATGTTACCTCGCTCTCCAGGAAAAAAAGCACCAGCATTCGAATGAGATTTCCATTGGGACTGCTCCTTCCTCTGCGCTTAGCCAGGGCCTCCTCGGCCTGGGGGTCGTGGCGACTGAACAATCTGAGACATGATGAAGAGTTGCAGGAGGGGAACGAAGTCGAGGAGCACAGGAACATTAGAAAACAATGCGGTAAAAACAGAGTTCTACACAAGTTTAGAGAAGAACGTGTAACGAGTGGACTCACTTCCTGTGAAGGAACTCTCCAGCAGCAACAGCCACGGGCCGATGAGCAGAATAAACCAGGTGGTACACGTTCTCACAGTCTTCATTTGACAAAGCGTCTTCACTTCCTCTGCACGAGGCAATCACAACGGGTTTTAATGAGGCCAAAATGAACCGTGGTTGTATCAAAGTATAACCAAAACATCCCAAGCTGATTGGACTAAACATAAAATCCCTGCATGCAGAAAAGACCATAGACACTCACTGCAGAATGAGCGTTACCAGCCTGATGGCTTCTACAGCCACATCATACTCCTTATCCAGCGTCATAGACACAATTCGATCCTACCAAAAAACAGTCAACAATTAAACTTAAACTTGCAAAAAGTTGAACAAACATACAGAAATGAGACCACAAAGTGGTTGTGATTCTTTTTGTTGCATTACCTTGAAGCGGTTAGTGAAGAGCTCTAGCTTGGGGAACAGTTCTCTATTTGTGTAGAGGTTCTGCAGAGCCTTCAGACATTTCAGACGCACTTCTCCTTGCTGAAAAATGAGACAGTTCAATCTTAATGTAGCATCTCTGAGCTGGGACTACTGGAGTAGTTGTGACGCAAAATTGCGAGAAAGTTGTCAAATTCTCAGCTCTCAGTGAATTCTGAGCGTTTGCAACCAGTAAGAAGGTTTTGTGTGACTATTCCTTGAAAATCACAACCTACAGTATTTTTCTTTGCATGGCTTGTAAAAGTATTGCACAACATTCTTTCGCTGCCCACATTGTACCCAGCTTGGAAGCTGGCCCAACAAGTCCAAACTCTGGTGCCCAAGGATTATACAGAGTAAATTAAGAAACAGCCCGACAATCTGCAGCTGTTCTGATCTGGAGCACAAATGTTTGGAACACATTCAAAATTCAAGCAACAAGACTGCGAGCCTCTGCATCATCATCTCTGATACTAACTGGCATTTATAACGTATGTGACTGCTTCTGTTCAGTGCCCTGAGGCAACTTCTGTTGTGACTTGGAGCTACAGAAATAAACTGAATTGAATGGAAACGCAGAAACTGAGAACCCCTGCATACGTTTCAAGTCATGTTGACGGCATCCTCACTCAGACTAACCTCCAACCCAGTGAAATAGTGGCTTACGCAAACAACTCTCAAATATAAACAAATGCTGAGTTTATTAATGTTCCAAGATAATAAGCAGTAGTTGTATGACACAACGTACCCTGTCATGGAGTGTCCATCCAACATATTTCAGGTAACTATCGTTAAGAAAGGCATCGCTGTACATCTTCATCCACACTCCAATCTCCTCAATGCAGATAGCTCGGATCTCAGCAATAGCATCCCTAAAAATGCAATAAAGACAAAGTCATGTAAAGTTTTCTTTGTTTGAACAGATCAATAAGAAACTTTACCTGTAGCGATGCACAAAGATGCCCTTGAAGATGGAGTTCATCATGTTCTCTATTTCATCTTGGTTCTCCTGGAGCTGTTCAGGAAATCAGTTACAGAAAATACTTAACTAAAGCTTCTAATGACCAACTGATCAACTCTAACTTGTATTTTGTTGGTTTTTCATTTGAATGGCCACTTTGGATGGAGGAGAAAGCAACATCGTATAACTACTTTCCTTTTAGCTGGAAGAAAACAGATCAAATGGAGCACTTTTCCTTTCTTCCATAAAAAACATCTGCTTTTGTCATAATCTACAAAACGTCATATGAATTAGTTTTAGTATCAAACAACAGCCAACCTCTTTCCTCTTCTGTAGCAGCAGTTCCAGCTTCTCATTGGCCCGTTTGCCGACCATCTTGTTCCTCTCAGCCTCGTACTGCCTCTGGGTATTGTCCTGGTGAATGCTGAGGTTCAACGCCACATTAACCAGTGCCGTCATCAGCTTCATCGCTACAGACGAAATGAATGTATTAAGTTCTGTAACAATCAAAGTTCACACATTTGTGAAAAGAATGCATATCAGCCGCCAGTTTTCATACCAGAGTTGTAAGCGAAGAGTATCTCATGATGAGAAATCACAGCTATAGCAGTTTAGCTAAACGTTGTCAAGGCTGAGGTGTTCTGTAAAGTTGCAGGATCTGCTGGAGCTTCGTGCTGACGATAACCTCCACAACTGGTTGTGCTAACTCCGAAGGTTGATCAGTTATCAATGAGCGTTTCAATAAAATCAGTCACTAGTTCATAAGATTTTATTAATTATAAAAAATAAGAGAACACACACATAACTAGGGGTATAACAATACATCGATTTAAATCAATATATCGATTAAATGATTAATGATTCAATTATATTGTGGAAAACTAAAACATCCATTCATATCGTCATCTTTAAAATACACTTTTATTTTGAAAATCCCAAGGCACGTCTGTGTCACCATTTCCATGCGCAGCTGCAGCTCTGCAGCCGCCTCAGCAGCATGGCAGACGAGGCAGAAAACACAGAAAATGAAATTCACTCTCCTGCTGGATTTAAATCAACTCTGTGGAAATATTTTGGATTCTGACAGAAGAACGGCTCAACAGACAAAACTCCGTGTGTCGTGTGCAACAGGTGCCAGTGTGAGTTCAAATACTCGAGGGAAACAACAAATGTGTCCGTTCACCTGAAGAACACACACGACATTGACAGCCATGTTACGTGAGCTCACTATCTGTTTTTGTTTCTTGAGACCTGAGAGGTCATCAGGACACTTTTAATTTAACTGGTTTCAAAAATGTACTTGAACATGAGAAATGTGAGACTGTACTGAACAGGTCATACTTTTGATTTTTTCATTCATTAAGAAAAAAATGTTTTTATTTAAAAGCCTGGTGCGAGTAATAACAGAAATAAAATGGTTAAATCATATTTCAATTGTTTTTGTAAATGTATTTATTAGGGATGCACCGATCCACTTTTTTTTTACTTCCGATCCCGATACCTAAATCTGAATATCGGACGATACCGATCCAGTTCTGATATCATCATGATCATCAATGATTTTACATGAGGCTGTAATAATCTCCTCTCAAGTACAATTTGTACAAATATATACATGCATGTCCAAAAGGCAACTTGAGGTAAGTTTTATTAATGTTGGATAAGATTTAAAGTTAGAATTAAATTCTAACACAAAACATGTTTTTTTTATTCCTAGCTTTAAAGTGGATATTAAAGTGATTAATTTAAATGATTGTTTAAAGTTGTTTTATATTTTTTAAAATAAGGGGCAGATAAAAGATTTTTCTTCTTTCTGAACTCTTTTCATTCAATGTTTTCTTTTTGATGATTTTTTTATTGTTTCTTTGAAATTAATGAATAAATGAATTAAATTAAATAAAATGTTAAATGTCTTCAAACATCTGCTAGTTCATGACATAAACCAACAGACATGTTCCTGTTTTTAGTATTTTACATCACTTTATAATGTAGCAGTTTATGTTTTTAATATAATTTTCAAATCATATGTTTTTTATGATTGTCTACTGTTGTACTGATAAATATCTCCTGGAGGGTAAACTAGATCTTGACTGTAAGTATCAAACTGTGAAATCCTTTGTTTTCTACAACTGATAGTGGTTGGTCATTAATTATGATGAAGTCTCTGTAAACATTAGAGCTCTGTGGTTTCAGCGACGTCTTCTTCTTGTTCAGTCCGAAGCAGGCAGTCTGATTTGGGGCAGCCGCACTCAGTCTGTCCCTCCTCAGAGACGGGCAGACTGAGGGGCAGATTGGACGCAGAGGGTCGGGCTGCCTGCTACAGGTTCAGCAAGAGCAGCGCCCCACTGAAGCCCCGGAGCTCGAATGTCCATCGTAAAACTAACTTTACCGTGGTTTAATGTGGCGCTATGGCTCTGCAGACAGTGCACGTTGCTGTCTTGTCTTGTGGTGTTTAGTGTAAAATACTTCCACACAGCGACATGTTCAGATGAAAAGTTTGTTAGCTGTTAGCCACAGTGCTGCTAACTCAGTCCTCACGTTGTAGGTGCTGCAAACTATGAACTGGATTTCCTGAATGTGAGGTGGGTCTTATTACTCTGGGTTCATGAGACACGCCTCCGTTCAGGAAATCCATTCCATAGTTTGAAGCCAACATGCATCATGGATCAGAAATATCGGCAGGTGGATCGGAAAAATCCGATACGTAAATTATGCTGGTATCAGAGGCCGATACCGATACTGGATCGGATCGGCCCCATCCCTAGTATTTATATGTAAATGAGATGGACATTTGATATCACAATATATCGATCGCAGACTTGTGAATCGAATAGAATCAAAATCGTATCGTCATACAAACAAATCAATATAATATTGTATCGTGGTAAAGCTGGTGATTTACACCCCTCATCATAACGTTTGTAATAGAAATGTTTGTTGTCTGCTTTAAAGACAACGAAATGTAAGCAGCTTTAGATTATTAATGTTATTATTAACTGTATGTGGAAGAGCTGCAAAAAGCTTATAGACAAACCACAATCTTAGACACAATGAATGAACTTCTAGCCTCAACATTTAGTTACATTAGTGTTTATAAACACCAACAAACCATAAAGTACCTGCTAATGTGGACGTGTGCCTGAAGGCTCGTACTTGAGAGTCTGAAAGGCCAGTGAGGAGAGAAATCACCGTGTCCATCATGTACTCGTCATAGATGATGCTGTACTGACACTGGCGGATCAGCACACAAATGAACTCGCAAAAGTTGTAGCGGAACTTTTTCCACATGGGGCCTGGCATGGTGAGAGGATAATCTCCACTGTCCTGTGGACACAAACTGAACCATCAGATGATCTGCTTCTGTTAATACAGCAGCTGAAACGTGCATGTGAGTGAATCTGCTCTGGAAATGTTTTTCATCTGCGTCACAGTTGTGCATTACATTAGGGACTGTACAGAGACTGTTTTACAGTAAATAAATACATAGGCAGGGTTTACATACATATTTACAACCAATGACAAGAGTCTCTTTACTGCTGTAATCTGTTGAGCCAAGGCTATTTCAGTTTTATTCTTTTCTAAACATTAAAAAAAGTTCCACGTTCATGACAAACTTTTTTCCTCTAGTTGGAGCTCAACAATAGCAGAAATAGAGTGCATGGGTGTAGCTAACAAGCCTGCAGATGTGTAGGGAATAAGGTTTACAACTTACTTAACATAGCAGGAAAAACAACAGATGAGAACATCCTGTTACCTCATCAAACTCTTCGGTCATTTTACGGATGATCTCTGCATTTTGCATGTTCCTGAACATCTCTATCCTCACTGTGCCTGTTTACAAACAGACATTCATATTGGTTAGTCCAAGACACAAACAGTCATTTCACTACAAGTGCAACAGCAACATTTCATTGCCACAGCAGCAGTTAACAGTTAAGTGTTATAAGACAACAACAGCTTCAATATCTGAACAACAATATAACAGAAAACCAAGTTGTGTAGTCTCACCTTTGCAACCGGAGCATTGGATGAAAAAATTGATCAGATCCAGCAGCGCCAAGTCTCTGTCTTGTTTGTATGACTCGATCCACTCATCCACTACAGACTGCAAACACCCATAATCCAAACAATTAACTGTCACAAGACGTGCACAAGCCATGTGCATCAAATGTTTAAAAACTAGACCCTCCAGATTAATTACAGCTGCAGTAGTCCCTCGCTACTTCGTGGTTTGACTTTCGTGCACTCCATCTATCGTGGTTTGTGTACATACAGTGTACCGTACATAATATTTTCCAAAAATAAAAATAAATAAATAAATTAAATTAAAAATGCGTCGCCATTTTGTAGTTTTCTTTCATTAAGCCTTTACCGTTTTGCCAGTCTAAAGAACTACGTTACCCAGAAGTCATCAGTCCATTCCCCAGAAGTCAACGCTGCTCTTTCAACCACTGCTTTCTGTAAATGGAGGGAGAGTTTTGCAGCAAGGTCAGAAGTTCTGTAAGGACGAGCTCACAGGACTGGTGGGAAAGTCACAAATAATCCTGAAGATGAGCTCATCCTTCAAGGTGTATCTTCACTGCTGAGTGGCTGGGCTGCAGGTGATCTGGACTCAGTGTGACCCAGATCCTGAGTTGCAGGCGACAAATGGCTGTGGGGTTCAGTCAGGTCCTGGTCGTGCAGTGCTGGTCCGGACCGGGCCAGAGGTGGTGGACTAAGTCCTGGGCAGCCTTGTTCCTGGAGCAGCAGCACATGCACATCAAGCTGGATGGAGCAGTGGGCTTCAGTCATGCTGCACCGGGACTTTTTTCATCTATCGGGTCGGACGGAAATGAACCGCTCTTGTTCTGCAGAGCCTGGTAGGTAAAATTTAGTAGCTATATATACTTATATAGTAGCTTGTTGTTAAAATTAGTAGATTTAAGAGAGGACTGATTTGTGAGCTTCATTGCAGCAGGATGGGTCTGTAGAAACGAACCGAGTCCAAATACAAGAGTTGGACCAGAACTGCTGTTCTGCAGAGCTAGTAAGTAAAATTTAGTAACGTATGTTGTTAAAATGATGTAGGTTTAAGAGTTTAGAACATTGCAAGAGTGTTGGAAATGTGCCTAAAGCCTCAATATAAAGTTTACTGTACTTGAACTTGAACTACTGTATCCCTACTTCACTGTTTTTCACTTATTGTGGGGCTTCAGGGCACAGAACCCCCGCAATAAACGAGGGACTACTGTACTCAGAATGTGAGGCAACACATGTAGCTGTTTTAATTCTGAAAGAAACATCAAAAACAAATTGTAATTTTTTTTACATAAGTTACACCCACCTGCATTGCACTCTTGCCCACTTTGACAACTTCAAACAGAGTGACGGGGTCTCCACTGTTTCCATTATACTGAGCCACGCCATTTGCTTTGCCCCGCCCTCTGACCACACCCATGGCTTTGTCAGTTGGCGACTTCCGTGGCTTCTTATTGGACGCCTTCGGAGATGAAACAGCAATTACAAATGAACTCAGTGTCATTCACAAAGACAGAAAAACTTGTAACTTGTTTTCACTTCAACGTACACGTTCGTGGTTGTACAATAGTAGATGTTGCACTTTGATCCGAACTTATCGTGACTTGTCATGCTCACAGTATAGCTGTAAAACTGACCAAGTTGTAGTCAATATAGTGCTGACCAAGCTCGACTGACTTTAGTGGTCATCTAGAAATGGACTGATTTAAAAAGCTTGTCTGTTGTAGATGTACATCCAATTTATTTCTAAAAGTTTTATTAAATCTATGTAATGGTCCATAAGATATTTTGCTAACAGAGTAGACTCCAAATAGTTAATGGCAAAATTCTAAAATAAGATTTTGCACAACCTGACCTGTTTGAACTCCGAGTATGAGTTGGAGATCAGTCCTAAATACCACCACACTAATTTAAGGTTAAAATTGTAAAACTGACTAAGATATATTTGCCCAGCGGTTCATGAGATATTTCTGCTAACAGACAAACAAACGAGCACAGATATGGACACATACATTATTGCCCGCCTTCAAAAACAACATGCACAAAACCACAGACCAACACAGACAGGGTGGAGGCAACGAGTGAAAAAATAGCCCCACTTTGCTTTTCTCCGGCTCATACCTGCACCTGTTTTCCAGGCCTCCCTCTTTTCTTCTTTCCTTTGAGCTCTGGATCCTCCATCTCACTCATGCTCAGACTCAAACCCACGGCATCTGTTGCCCCAGACTCGTTGGAGGAGTCCCTGAATGACACCAACACAGGACTTTAGAGTATCCAATGCTCTTGCTCTATAAGGATGGACAAGTCTTCAGGGATGGAGAGTAAATTTATCACGTTTTGAGAGTGATGATTATACTGAATTATTATTGTTTCTTTCCAAAGGTTTGCTCTGTGATCTCTTGGCACTTACTGGAGGACAGGAAGCTCCGAAGTGATCATTGTGGTTGGTAATTGACCTGCGTCTCGGGGAATGAGCAGACTCTAGGTGTGAAGAGAAAGGTACAGAATGGTGATGCTGAGGGGAGGGGGAGGGGCTGGAAGGGTAGGAGGCCTCTGGATCGACAGCGCTCAGCTGGCCAACACTTAACTCACTTCAGCTGCAGGAAACAGACAGAGAGAAATGCATGTCATAATATGTTGCTACCATATGTATTATACAGTTGCAAAGCAAGTACAGCACTCAACATGTAGACAGAAGATGTGTTGTCATGTGACTGATGCTAATCTGTTTGATTTCTGCATTAATACACAAAGTGACTAAAGCATCTTCACTGTAAATGTCACTGAATCAAATCAAGCCCTTCTCCTCTCTGGTGAGGAAATGAGGACACGGTGACACCAACTGGTCACTGGGAGAACTACAAGAGCAGAACAATGTGAGTGAGGTGGAGTGATTTACTGTGAAGGGGTGAGGTCAGACTGCTTCAGCACGTTGCACAAAAACACACTGCTTTCACTTCAGTCAACTTAGTCAGGTGGATCACGCTGCACTCATTTACTGAACAAACATACAAACAAAACTTATTCTGCTGGGCTGGTAAAAAAACACCTGAAGATGTGACAAACCCCAGATGTGATCTATTTAAATGCTGTTTCATTTTTATTTTCTCTAACAGGAGCTGTGCAAAAAAAAAAAAAAGCACTGCTGCAAACTTTACAAAAGACCTGTAAAATAATAAAATGGGGCTTATTTACAGACAGAAAATGCACTTTACAAAATCTGCTAAATTAATAGGATTACTATTTTAAAATGATCATATGCTAATGAGAGCAAGAACCAGAAGATGAGCAGTACCTAACCAAACCACCAGAGGCAGTATGCTCCACAAAGTCCTCTGACCCGTTCATCTCCAAACTGATCATTAGCTTTTAACAAGCAGAGAGCGGCTGAAGAAAACCCACTAAGACTCACTGACGCAACTTTCAGCTTCCACAGTCAATGCGTTGATCCGTGGAGGATTTCAGAGGGTTATTTCCCCCCGAGTGCGTGAAAGTGCATGCATGTGTGTTTGACAGTCAGACGGCAACAGTAGGGGGCAGGCTAAGAGAGTGTGTATTTAAAAGTGTCTTGTGTTTGCAGTGTGCAGCAGCAGAGGCAGCTGGCCTGCTTCCACCATACACAGGTGGAAGCAGGCCAGCTGCCTCACACTAAAGCAATTTCAAGCACTCCTGTCAACAACAGATTATAATCTTGTAGTTCAGTCAAAAATTATAAATAATTATAAATTAGGTTTTTATTTTCTAAACTTTGCATCAAAGTCCCACAGAAACTGAAGCGTGTTATCATTACTACAAAATTCAGTTCAATTAGATCGTTTATTTAGCACCAAATCACAGCCCAAGTCATCTCAGGGCACTGCACAGAAACATTCATACAAAAGCCAATTAGTAAAAGTTCTGTAAGGAAGGACTAAACCTAGTTGAAATCACAAAAGCTTTATTAGATTTGGACTCTCCTGCTGCACAGACAAAAAACAAACAAAAACCTGACATAAATGTCCACGTGCAGCACACCAGCATTTTAAACAATATACTACATATTTTCATCAGGTCCAGTGACGGCACTAAAAACACCTTGTATGCACTAAGTCAGTGGCATGCAACCACTACAATCAAACTGGTTCTGCCCTTTCTCCTACTAATTCAATTTTACACCAAGCTGCTGAATGAATTAAAAACAATGATATTTCTTGTTACAATACACAGCGAACCCTCGTTTTTCACGGGGGTTACGTTCCAAAAAGAACCCGTGATGGGCGAAATCCGTGAAGTAGTAACCTTGATTTTTTTACAATTATTATACAATGAAATACTCCATAATACATTCATACCAAAGAACAAAACCTTTGTACAGGCCCAAGCATTTAACAAATAACAGTACTGTAAAACGTTTTTTACAAATAACTACAGTAACTACTGAGACGGTTTAGCCAATCAGAATGCAGAACACAAAGCACGAAGCAAATCTGTGAAGCAGCGAGACGTGAAAGATGAACCGCGTTATAGCCAGGGGTCACTGTATATTCAAAAAAATCTAAGTGTTGGACTTTTCATTATTTAATAAATAAGTTGAATAAATATAGACACATTTCTTCAACTTTTTAAAATTATTATCAAAGACTGGCCTTTACTTTAAAATGTTATTGTCATGAGAAAAAGTAGCCATATTTTGGTAAAGCCCTCCAGTGTCATCTCACGTGTACACGCCTGCACATGCACTAGCATTTTGCTTAAATGTGTTTGAAAAATATTTTCTGGAAGATACGAAAGAAAGCTGACCGTTAGAGCAATGAAATGTGTAATAAATGACATTAAACGGATCAACATGTTTGACTTTTGCTCTCAGACTCACATAATCACAGAAAACTGCAAAACGTAGCCCCAACAAAAAACAGCTGTTCTCAACATGCATCAATCATTGGAGTTCATTTTGTTGAAAACTTTCATAAAAAGCCGCTGCAGAAGCAGAAGTCAAAGGGGAGGAAGACAAAAAAAGGATTTTGTTAACATGTTTATGTGCTGACATTTAACAGTTTGTTTTAGTGCCACAGAACAACATACGGCATCGCCCCTACCCAAAGGAGGGAGCCCCCCCTCCCAGCACAACCACCCACCCCACCATAAAGCTCCCAGCATGTAATAAAATAAGATATGAGCATATAATGTATTACAGTGTTTCCCCCGCCAGTATCCAAGGAGAGAAGCGAGCACCCTGCTACAAAAGCCCAGAGTGACTTCTGGCTGCGTGACCGACTAAACAGAGACGGCACGTTGGTGCCACAGCTCCACCCACGCACCAACCACACGCACACCATGTTTAATGTCTCGTCATGACATGGTCACGCTAAAGAGGAAAAATAAAATGGACTTTAATCAACCCTGTTGTTTGCTCCTCTCTGGTTCAAGCAGCACGGAGCAGAACAATGATGGCTGCTGTTGCGTTCGAGTGCGCCCAGAGCTGCACAGGACCATGTGGACCTACAACTAGTAACTAACTGCACACAGACCGTCTTCATCTGGAGCTCAGGAAACAGACAGGGGTGGAGTCAATTTAACACGAGCCTATTACTTTCACAGTGCCACAACAAATGAGGAACACTTGTGATTCTTTTACAGCAGCACGCATGCACATAGGAGGCTTTTCTCGCAGCAAAGCTTTTCCAAAGCTGTGAACCTGTGATTTTCTTCTTATTAATAAAGCTCATGGGAAGCTGTGCTCTGTGATAAGACTCAAACAACAAGAGCAAGAACAAAACGTGTTTAGTTCTAGTGACAGACATGCAGACTGTGGAGCAGGAAGTTGCTGTTTAAGCTCTAAATATTGCCCGGGACATTTCAGGAGGTGGAACGGCTAACAAAACTTTTACAAACGTTACACATAACTGATTTTTCTTACATATAAATCTGAAATTTTGTAAGCCGTAACATTAAATAATTATGATTTTTTGTGAAAGTCAGCTGATTCTCAGCTCAGCTTTAGAGAAATATAAGAAGCTAACAGCCAAGTGGCATTCAATGGAGTTGTTTTTGCCTGAAATACATAATAATTTGTAAAAATGTAGTTTTTATTTGTATACACTGGTTTTATTGAACATGTTCTACAGCATCTTGAACATTATGCAAAATAAAAAAATGTGCTTACACTAATTTTCTGAGTTAATGTAGACACATAGGCATGAAACAAAGAATGATCAACTAGACAAATAACTCAACTTTATGTTGTGCTTTAAATAACAGCAATAAATCTAATATATGATGAATAACAATAGTACATTTCATTAGATTAAACACATAGTTTTATAACTTGGATAATTTATTACAAAGTGTGCAGCTTTTCTCGTTGCAGTGTACACTTCAGAGCTCCTGAAAACAGTCACGATACAATAATAAACAGAAAAAAAACACATATTTTGTGTATTATGTGGATTGAAACATTTTTGAATAAATATAATTCAATAATTGATGAAATATGAAATATGCATTATAGATTTTACATTGATTTGGTCAAATTTGTTTGTCTAGTGTGCCTGTATTATAATAAATCATAAATGTTCAAATACTTTCAACAACAAGGAAGTCCATAAATCATAATTTTCTCCCATAACAATCCTCATAATGTGAATGTTCATTGGTCAGAATGTGATAACAGTAAAAAAAACTCCTCACGTTGGACACAGGAAATATGTTTTTGCCTTTTCATTTTGTTATGTTTAACAAAGTTAAATTATTAAAAATATACAGTGTCTTGTGAAAGTATTAGGCTCCTTGAACTTTTCAACCTTTTGCCTCATTCCAGGCTTCAAACATAAAGATATAACATTTAATTTTTTTGTGAAGAATCAACAACAAGTGGGACACAATCGTGAAGTGGAATGAAATTTATTGGATGTGTCAAACTTTTTTAACAAATAAAAAACTGAAAAGTGGGGTGAGCAATATTATTGGCCCCCTTGCGTTAATACTTTGTAGCTCCGCCTCTTGTTGCAGTTCCAGCTGCAAGTCTCTTGGGGTTTGTCTCCATCAGGTTTGAACATGGAGACACTGAAGTTCTGCCCATTCTTCCTGCAGAACAGCTGGAGCTCAGTGAGGTTGGATGGAGAGCGTTTGTGAACAGCAGTCTTCAGCTCTTTCCACAGATTCTGGATTGGATTCAGGTCTGGACTTTGACTTGTTCATTCCAACACCTGGATACGTTTATTTGTGAACCATTCCATGTAGATGTGTCTTTATGTTTTGGATCATTGTCTTGTTGGAAGATAAATCTCCGTCCCAGTCTCAGGTCTCTTGCAGACTCAAACTGGTTTTCTTCCAGAATGGTCCTGTATTTGGCTCCATCCATCTTCCATCAATTCTGACCATCTTCCCTGTCCCTGCTGATGAAAAGCAGGCCCAAACCATGATGCTGCCACCACCGTGTTTGACAGTGGGGATGGTGTGTTCAGGGTGATGAGCTGTGTTGCATTGTGTCCAAACATTTTGATTTTGGTTTCATGTGACCAGAGCACCTTCTTCCACATGTTTGGTGTCTCCCAGGTGTCAAACTTTAAACAACACTTTTTATGGATATCTTTGAGAAATGTCTTTCTTCTTGCCACTCTTCCATAAAGGCCAGATTTGTGCAGTGTACGACTGATTGTTGTCCTATGGACAGACTCTCCCACCTCAGCTGTAGATCTCTGCAGTTCATCCAGAGTGATCATGGGCCTCTTGGCTGCATCTCTGATCAGTCTTCTCCTTGTTCCAGATGAAAGTTTAGAGGGACGGCCGGGTCTTGGTAGATTTGCAGTGGTCTCATACTCCTTCCATTTCAAGATGATTGCTTGCACAGTGCTCCTTGGGATGTTTAAAGCTTGGAAAAATTTTTTGTATCCAAATCCGGCTTTAAACTTCTCCACAACAGTATCTCAGACCTGCCTGGTGTGTTCCTTGGTCTTCATGATGCTCTCTGCTCTTTGAACAGAACCCTGAGACTCTCACAGAGCAGGTGCATTTATACAGAGACTTGATTACACACAGGTGGATTCTATTGATCATCATGAGTCATTTGGGACAACATTGGATCATTCATAGATCCTCACTGAACTTCTGGACTGAGTTTGCTGCTCTGAAAGTAAAGGGGCCCGATAATATTGCACGCCCCACTTTTTAGTTTTTTATTTGTTAAAAAAGTTTGACACATCTAATAAATTTCATTCCACTTCACGATTGTGTCCCACTTGTTGTTGATTCTTCACGAAAAATTAAATTTTGTATCTTTATGTTTGAAGCCTGAAATGTGGCAACGGGTTGAAAAGTCCAAACCCACCCACACAGACCAGTATTTGCAGTTTGACTCCCATCACCCTTTGGAGCACAAGTTAGGAGTCATCAGGACTCTGTACCACAGAGCAGACAGCGTCTCCACTAGCTCAGGAGCCAGGCAGAAGGAGAAATCCTACACAAGACAGGCTCTAGAGCAATGTGGATATCCTAACTGGGCCTTCCTGAAAGAAGAAACCCAAACAGGACTCCAGTCAGCCATCAGGTGAAAAGGAGGAACCCAGACCCAGACCAGTGGTCATTCCGTATGTTGAGGGAGTATCAGAGAAACTGAGACGTTTATTTTCTCAACATAACGTCCCAGTGGCTTTTAAACCCCAAAATACATTAAAGACTGGTTCATCCCAAAGATCCAGTCCCCCGGCACAAACAGAGTAATGTTGTGTATGTTGTTCAGTGTCAGGAGGGTGATCAGTCTTACATCGGGGAAACTAAACAGCCACTGGCCAAAAGGATGGCCCAGCACAGAAGATCAACATCATCAGGCCAGGACTCTGCGGTCTACACTCATCTCCAGGCCAGTGGTCACTCTTTCAGGGATGAAGATGTTCACATCCTGGACAGAGAGGAACGATGGTTTGAGAGAGGAGTAAAGGAGGCCATCTTTGTGAAAAGAAACCGTCCATCATTAAACAGGGGCGGAGCCTCCAGGTTCAACTGTCCCCCTCTTACAATGCTGTGATTGCTAGTATCACTCAGCCCTCTGTGAACAGTAAACAGCCATCAGGTGCTAATGATCCATTGTTAGGCTGATGGTCCTTCTTGAGCATGTGATCAGCTGGTTCTGGTTGTCAGCAGCAAACTGGTTGATCCACTCTGAGAAGGTGCTATTTAAGAGACTGAGCTGAATACAGCACCTCAGACTGAGGAAGTCTCTCGGATGAGAGACGAAACGTTTCTATATTTTTTTGCTTTGTTTTTTGTTTTTTTGAATGTCCAGAGGACCAGATTGAACTTTCTTGGATTTTTCTACCTGGATTATTGAGCATGCATCAGGATGTTATTGTACTATGTTAGGTTGAAGTCTGTTTACTTTTATATTTATATATTTTTAAATTATTTGTCTGTGATGGACTGGAGACATGGTGTCCTTCGCCTCTCACACAGTGATGGCTGATATGGGCACCAGTGATACCAGTGACTCGAAAAGTAAGAAGTGGATAAAGATGATGGATGGATGAATTATTTGTTCCTAGATTTTTATTTATTTATTTATTTTTTAGAAAAAGCCAGGCAGCTAAGATAACCTAATACTGATAATTTAAGTTACAGAATTTTATGCACTCCTATATTTGTTCCTATTTTTGGTATAAATATAAAAAGAATAAAAAATATTTGATACAGTAAGGAACATAAAATGATTTTTAAATAAATGTTCAATTTGTTTACATTGTTGTTTAATCTTTTCAACTTGACAGTTACATAATAGAAACAAGATTTATGACCATTTCCACAGAAAAATCGTTTCTGAATTGAAAAAAATCAATTTTAAATCGTATCGTGTCAACAAAAATCGGAATTCAATCGGATCACCAGACACTGAGATTCGCACGCCTATCTAAAAGGTAACTGCAGGAAGATCGTGATTATTTCCTGTAAGTTTTATGTAATCACATCTTAGATCTTATTACTGTTTTTCTTTACAATTTATACTATTGTTGGATGTAACTGGGACCCTGTTTACACAATTTCATTCCACCACGTGTAAATTGTGTAAACAGGGTCCCAGTTACATCACAGTCACATGTACATGTCACATGTGTGGTGCGTATGACAAATAAAGAAACTTTGACTTTGTAAATCCTTCCTCTGAATCATGGGAAACACACACATACAGTATATACAAGCAAAACCATGATCGCCCGCCTTTCACTTTTTAGCACAACATTATCAGAGAATACAGCATGTCTGTCAGTGCACATACGTACGTGCACAGTACATAACTGCAGCTACATGCACTGAAAAGGACAAAGGCTTGGCTGTGAAGAACTCCTACCAAAAAAACTCTTAAACAATAAAAGTTTGATAACAATCAGCTGTGTGTGTGTGTGTGTGTGTCTGTCTGTGTGTGTGTGTGTGTGTGTGTCTGTCTGTGTGTGTGTGTGTGTCTGTGTGTGTATGTGTGTGTGTGTGTGTGTGTGTGTCTGTGTGTGTGTGTGTGTGTGTGTGTGTACTAAGGAGCAGGCACCAGGCAGAGACAGCCAGTGAGCATCTGGGAGTCACTTAACATGCATGACATGTTCTCCAGAAGGCAGACTGGAGTTGCTATAGCAACTAGTACTGGTCATAAGCCCAGCAGTTAAAGCACATTTGATTGGCTGAGTGGAAACAGGAAGAGCTACAAACAGGACTGCTTACAGATTCAGTCAGTGTCTCATGTATCAAAGACTCAGAACTCACATTTAACTCAAATTGATTTATAATTACATTCTCTGGCTCTAAACTATATAATCTAATAATATATATAGAAGGATCCAACTATTTTCACTCAGGTCATCTGGACAATTTCTTTTTTTGCTGAAACGTTTCACCTTCCATCCAGAAGGCTTCATCAGTCAAGGAAACACACAATACAAAACTGATTCCGGCAATGGAGGAGGGGGCATACCAAAGACACCATCTTAGCACCAACATAACTGGTTTGTTCCACTTTGGAGTAAGTTGTTTGGGGGAAGAATCAGTTTTGTGTTGTGTGTTTCCTTGACTGATGAAGCCTTCTGGATGGAAGATGAAACGTTTAAAAAATAAAATAAAAAAAAAAAACCTGTCCAGATGACCAGACTGAAAATTGTTGGATTGTATACCTGGATTATTGGGCATGGATTTAGCTGCTATATAGAAAGACTTGTAGAAAGTTGATATGTTTTTAGCAGAGCTAAATTTGTAAACCGCTCGATGCCGGAACGCAAATAGCGGGCAGACTGGCTGGGGGACGGGGTGTCCTGGGGAACATGCATGATCACAAGACAAGAACCTGACAAGTTGTTTAATGACATAAAATATGTTTTGTTAGCAAAGAACAGAGTCCTAACATTTATTAAACATGACTTCTGTATTAAAAAAACAACAGAACTGTGCTTGGACAAACTCATCGATAAAACAAACATTTTGTCAACGCAAAAGAGGAAAAAGGGGACAGGTGGAAAGAAAGAAAGCCAGCCAGCCAGCCATTATCTTTTACCCGCTTCTTCCATTTTGGGTCACGGGGTTCGCCAGTGTCCATGTCCAGCAATCACTGTGCGAGGTGCAGGGGACACCCTGGACAGGTCTCAGTCCATCACAGGGACACATAGAGACAAACAACCATTCACTCTCTCTCTCTCAACTAGGGACAATTTAGAGTTACCAATCAGCCTAACATGCATGTTTTTGGTCTGTGGGAGGAAACCGGAGTACCCAGAGAAAACCCATAACTTTATTATTACGGTAGTAAGACTGAGTTGCCGGAACTAGGGGTGCAGAAAAAATTTGTTTTTTAAAGAATCTAGATTCTTAGTCCTGGCGATTCTGAATAGTTTCTAAAGGTCAATAAATCGATTTTAAAATGCATCTAAGTTTTATATTTTTTCTGCTCCTACTCCCCGCTCGACCGCCGTAGAATTGAGCCATGTAGGCCACCGTACAGCAGCTAGTTAGCCAGCTCCCTTTATCTGAATGGAGCCTGCTAGCATGGAGGAGGGAGACAGCGTGATTCAACCCGCTGCTTCGTCTTTAAAAATCATTTCAGATCCTACAATGTTCCGGGGGAAGACAGAGCTTCACAAGAGCACGGTTGTTTCCAAGAAGTGTCAAATAAAATTGCGGTACAATATTTTGGAAATAAGACAAAATGCACGGAAGATGAAAGCGAAACAGCCGACCAGGGAACTCTGCAACAAACTTCCAGGCTTCACCAAAGGCTGTGAAGATTTCCCTCTCCATCTCCTGCTGCATCACTAAGGATTTATGATGAGACAGCTCAGTGGAAGGTGAGGAGGTTCAGGTTTATCTTTAATACGCTGGACCCAACGTACGTTAGTCCTTCATGTAGATTTTTTTTTTTTGCGATAAAGCAGCGCCACAACTTCACCATGAAACAACAAATAAAATGGGAGAAGCTCTGATGCAGCTGCAGCTCAAAGGAAACTGTTATTTCTCATATTAAACTAAAACTTATAGACAAGTTGTTCAACAAACTTTATGTAATTTGTCTTTTTAACAGGTTGGAGAGGACAGATGAGACACATCACCTGGAGCCAGTTCTAAATGAGACACTTTATGGTTTATAAATTATTTATAAATTACAGTTCAGAAGAGGTTTTTGTGCAAACTTGCACAGGTTTTGGAATTTTGTTAAAGATTTACTAAATATGAATCAATATGGTTAAGACTGAAGTCTGTATATTTCATATTAAATTAAGTTTTGAAAATATAACAAATGTTAGAGCAATATGGTTAAAAATAACCCTGTGAAGTCTGTATTTTATCTTGAGTTAAAGGTTATTGTACTATGTTAGGTTGAAGTCTGTTTACTTTTATATTTATATATTTTTTAATTATTTGTCTGTGATGGACTGGAGACCTGGTGTCCTCCGCCTCTCACACAGTGATGGCTGATATGGGCACCAGTGATACCAGTGACTCGAAAAGGAAGAAGTAGGTAAAGATGATGGATGGATGAATTATTTGTTCCTAGAGGTTGTTTTTTTTAGAAAAATTCAGGCAGCTAAGCTAACTTAATACTGGTAATTTAAGTTACAGAATTTTATGCACTCCTATATTTGTTCCTATTTCTGGTATAAATATAAAATGATGCAACATATTTGATACAGTAAGGAACATAAAATTATTGTTTTAAATAAATGTTCCATTTGTTTACATTGTTGTTTAATCTTTTCAGCTTGTCAGTTACATATACATTATAACTGAAACTAAATTTATGACCATTTCAATAGAAAAATGGTTTCTGAATTGAAAAATCAATTTTGAATCGTATCGCCAGACAGAGATTCACACACCTAGCCGGAACGCACCCCGACAAAAGAGTTCCCGGATCTTGTTCCTGCAAGATCCGGTTCAAATTATGCACTGGTTCTTAGCCAATACAGACACCACCAGGAAATCATGACTAATAGTACTGATTATGACTAGGTATTACCAGTACTCTAAACTTAGCTTAAACCAAACCACGTCAATACTGACAGGCTCAACATTCCTTGCAGGAAGGTATGCTGTCCATGCCAGAATTTTAAACTAAGATGATCTTATTTATTCATTTATCTTTATTTAACTAGGCAAATCCCATTGAGATCACTGGCTGCCAGGAAGCCAAAGCATGTGTGTTTTTGGACTGTGGGAGGAGACTGGACTACCGTAATTTACGGACTCAAAACCACTACTTTTTCCACATGCTTTGAACACCACGGCTTATACAATACTGGCACTAAATTATGGATTTTGTTTTGTTGAAGGACTAACGAGCTTCATGCCACCAAAACAAGTCTTGCTTGGGGGATTGATCCTCGTGACTCAATGAGACTACGTGTATAAATAAAGGTTTAAAAAAAAAAAAAACCATCTGACCAATGAAATTACCAAACGAGTCCCAGTGGACAAATGAAACTGGATTCATTGGGCCATCTCCCCTTTCTCTCCTCCCCTACCCGCTGTGCCCCCCCAGGGAGGGGGCCTCAGTGTGCAGGAGGAAGATGAAGTTAGCGATCAATGACTTCCAGTAGGCTACTGTATCTTTTTTTTTTTAACCAGCCATGCTACAGGCACTGTTCAGAAAAAACTATTAGTGTAGGTCAAAGTTCAGGCTCAATAATCCAGGTAAAAAATCTAATAAAGGTTTTTTTAAATCAGGTCCTCTGGACAGTTTCTTTTTTTGTTGAAACGTTTCGTCATTCAACCAAAGAACTTCATCAGACTGAGGAGTCAGAACAAAGTCAGTCCCATAAGTGGCTTACTCACATAGTGAGCCAACCAGTGATAGTGATAAGATGGTTTCTGGAGTCCACCCTCTTCCCCGTCGACTCCTCTGAGGCAGCCATAGATGAAGTGGTTCAAAACATCAACGTTCATGCTCAATAATCCAGGTAGAAAATCCAACAAAGTTAAGTTAGGTCCTCTGAACGGTTTATTTTTTTGTTGAAACATTTCATCCTTTAACCAAGGGACTTTATTAGTTTGAAGTTTGAGTTTGTTGTGAATTCTCAGACTGATGAAATCCTTTGGATGAAGGATGAAACATTTCAACAATAAAAGAAACCGTCCGAAGGACCTGACTTAACTTTGTTGAGTACTCAGTGTTTCCCCTACCATTATACAAGTGAGGCGCCCGCCCCGTCAACAGAACCAAGCGCCCCATCTACAGAATCACCCCCACAACCACCTGTCAGCAATCATTTCAGTTAGCTTGTTGTCCACTTGTTGTCCATCAAGATGGCGCCTGTGTTTGGCCTCGCCGCTGCTGGTTGTCCCAAAACTGCTGATGGCCGTTATTTTTCAGCATTTTTTATCTGTTTACATTTTGTATTGGGGATGTTCAACCTATGCTGGTCTATGATCGACAAACGCTGCTGTCTATTCGGGGTTCCATGCAGAGGAGCCGCGCCCCACCCTCAGGTACCAGCTCATTCTCACCAGAGAGCAGCTTCCCATCCGGCGTTTTCTGCGACCCTCAACTGTGTTTGCGCGAATCTCTGAGAAAGAGGAAGAGAGGCAAGAGAGCCGGTGTCCAGGTGAAGCTCAGGCTTTTCTGGAAGCGTGGGGTCGTTGGCAAACGACTCCATAAAACTCTTCCCACTTGTTGCGCTGGCTTTTGGTTTGATGGGGATTTTACAAACACATTCCGACCCATCCGGCTGTGTTCTATCTGGACCTCTGCGCTGCTGCTACCTCCGCTCTGTGTATCCAGAAGCTCTGGACTCATCACCATTTCTTCCCTCCGTTGATGGTCTATGTAATATCCATGGATCTAACCCTCAGTCTCTCCGTCACCTGGAACGGGCCGCTACGGCAAGTACCCCGCCTTCTTCCCCGCTGCGTATGGCTCGGTTTAATGTTCGTTCAATTACAAACAAATCGTTCGTGCTGAACAACTTCATAAAATCACGAAATCTGATTTTTTTGTTACTAACTGAGACCTGGCAACGTGATTCCGATTTTATTTCTCTTATCGAACTGTGTCCTGGTGGCTATTCTTTCATCAGCCAGCCGAGGCTGCCTGGCCGTGGCGGAGGCCTCACAGCCGTGTTTAGAAACGGGTTTTCCTGCCGCACATCTAATGTTGGACGTTTTGCATTGTTCGAGCTGCAGCTCTTTAAAATTGGGATTAAGGACCCATTTTATTGTGCAGTGGTTTACCGTCCACCTGGTCCAAACGGTACTTTTTTAAAGGATTTTAGTGACTTCTTATCAGCTACTCTAAAGATGTCCAGGCTGGTTATTGTTGGCGATTTTAATATCCACGTTGATGACGTCACTGACTCCTTGGCAAAGAACTTTATCTTTATCGTTCTTGCAGAAAAACTGAACGTTTGTGGAAGAAAACTAATCTACAGGTGCATCTTTTTTTTTTTTTAAGGATAGTTTAAAAGTTGCTCCTCACAGTTCCAGGAACTCATCTTAAGCGCAGAGGTGACAGGGCCTTCTCTGTAGCAGGACCAAGACTTTGGAACGAGTTACCTCTGCTTGTCAGACAGGCCCCCTCCTTCTCGGTTTTCAAGTCCTGTTTAAAAACTCACTACTATTCAGTAGCTTTCAACACCAGAGGATCTGTGTTTGATCCTGTATGCTCCACACTGGTTTGTCGTCATTATCTGCATCGTTTTTACGTCAATATTCTGATTTACTTCATTTTGTATTTTGCTTTGTGTGTTACCTGTTGTTCTGTCTGTACAGCACTTTGGTTGGCCTTGTAGCTGTTTTAAATGCTCTATAAATAAAGTGGTATGGTATGGTTTAGCCTCTTTTAACAATGCTGTTGAAGAAGCAAGGGCAACTTATTTCTCTAACCTGATTGCTAGGAGCAAAGGAAACTCCAAACTGTTTTTTAATACTATCAGGGACATTACCACCCCAGCTTCACCTTCTGTTCCCTGTTCTCTTCAATGAGGATTGCCAACTTTTTCTTTCTTATTTTATAGACAAAGTATGTTTGTATGTATGTATGTTTTATTTATTCATTTCATTTCATCCAAACAACAAATATAATACAATTTAAAGAAAAGAAAAAAGATATACAATCACAGAAATAAAATGAAAGGCAGCAGAAGAAGAATGAGTTCTTATAATATCTGCCCCTTGTCCCCAAAATATATTCCAAACAAAATTACTATACAAAAGCAAGATGAATTAATTAAAAAAAAAATAATAATAAAATAAAAACTTAGCTAAAATATAAGATCAACTGTAAACAATTTTTATGAACTCACATTATACTTAATATTTTTTTTAAAAACACATTTTTATCATCCTCTTGAATATGTACATAGTTTTGGCATTTTTAATATCAACCTCCAGATCATTCCACAATCTAATACCCTGAGATCTAGTGGATCACATCTTCAGACTGGTGCGACACCACGGCTTCACAAACATCTCCATCCCCTTAAGATAATAATTACTTTCTCTTTTAACAAATTTCCCTTGAATGTTAGTAGGTAGTATGTTTTTGTTGGCCCCATACATAAACAGTAAGATATTGTAATCAACCAAGTCATAAATTTTTAATATCTTTAGCTGATGAAACAATATATTTGACGGATGGTTCTAATCTTTTCTGGTAATAATTCTTATGGCTCTTTTCTGTAAAATAAAAATTGGATTTGTAATTGTTTTACATGCTTTACCCCAGACTTCAATACAGTAAATTAAATGTGGAACAATAATGGCATTATACAATAGAAACATTGCTTTATCATTGAATAACTCTCTAACTTTGTACATTACTGCAATCGATTTAGCTATTTTAGTTCTTAAGGTTTTTACGTGAGATCTCCATGTTAGTTTTTCATCAATGATGACACCCAGAAATTTCACCTCATTGACTCTATTAATTTCATTTCCATCGACTCTAAATGGAGTATCAAGCACTTTCTTGTTGTTACTAAAAATCATATAATTTGTTTTATCAACATTTAAAGATAATTTGTTTAGTTGAAACCAATTTTGTATTTTCACAAATTCTGTTTGTGCCATCTTCAGCATTTGCACAACATTTTCACACACACAAAGAAAAGTAGTATCATCTGCAAACAAAATACATTTAAAAAATCCAGTCACATTTACCAGGTCATTCACATATAAAATAAATAGCTTAGGTCCAAGTATAGAGCCTTGAGGCACTCCACATGTAATATTACAGAATTCAGATTTTACATCATTTATTTGAACAAATTGTTTCCTTTTTTCTAGATAACTAGATACCCACTGCAATGCATGCCCTCTAATACCATATTTATTTAGTTTTTTGAGAAGAATATTGTGATCAATAGTATCAAATGCTTTCTTTAGATCAACATAAATACTAATACAATATTATTTTTTTTGATCCACAGCCGTCGTTATCTGTTCCATTAAATCCACGAGTGCCATTGACGTAGAATTTTTAGGTCTAAACCCATATTGACTATTACTTAATATATTTTGCTTATTGATAAATTCATCTAATCTAGTGACAAATAATTTCTCTAAAATTTCTCTAAAATCTTCGAAAACCCTTTCATACAAAGCTCCTAAAATATTTATAAATACATCATATGCTTTGTTTACATCATCAACATATACATCCTTCCAAGTTTGTTATGTTAAATCTTATTTTAGTTTATCTAGAGCTTTCTTTGATGTGTTTACTATTTTTTTCATAATTTTATCTACTTTCAGAGTCAGAGTCAGAGTCAGAGTTTCTTTATTGTCATTCGCACCTCATGTGATACATGTGGTGGAGCGAAATTATGTACACAGGGTCCCAGTTACATCCAACAATAAAATGTATAAGAAAAACAGTAATAACATCTAAGATATGAACTAAGAAAAACATCAACTAAATATACACTCAGCACTCATAACATAAAACATTGAACATCACCACAAACATGAACATGAGTCTGTGAGCAGATTGCACGCATGAACACATCAACATTGAAACAGATCAGCAGCAACATGAAACAGATCAGCAGCAACATGAAACAGATCAGCAGCAACATGATATGGTTTTTCACAGTGATTATTCTAGTTAGAGATTCATGAGTCTAACAGCCTCAGGGTAGAAGCTGTTCCTCAGTCTAGTGGTTCTACACTTAATGCTCCTTAACCTCCTTCCTGAGGGGAGTGGGGCAAAAAGTGTGTGTGCTGGGTGGGTGGGGTCCTTCATGATGCAGGTGGCCCTCTTCCTGCATCTGGAGGTGTAGATGTCTGTGATGGTGGGGAGACTGACTCCAACAGATTTCTGTGCAGCCTTCACCACTCTCTGCAAAGCTTTTCTTTCTGCAGCTGTGCAGCCTCCATGCCACACGTTGATGCTGGAGCACAGGATGCTCTCCACTGCACACCTGTAGAAGGAGGTGAGGACTGAGCTTCCCAGACCAGCTCGCCTCAGCCGTCTGAGGAAGTAGAGTCTCTGATGAGCTTTCTTCATCAGGCTGGTGGTGTTGTTGCTCCAGCTGAGGTTGTCATTCATGTGTACACCCAAGTACTTGTAGCTGGAGACCACTTCCACCGCAGATCCTCTTATGTTCAGGGGGGTGTAGATGTTTTTGTTCCTTCTGAAGTCCACAATCATCTCCTTTGTCTTCTTCACATTGATGTGAAGGTTATTCTCTCTGCACCAGCTCTCCAGGTGTTCCACCTCCTGCCTGTAGCTGGACTCATCATTGTTTGTGATGCATCCCACCACCGCTGCATCATCTGCAAATTTTACAATGTGACAGCCTGGATGGGTAGCTGCACAATCATATGTGAGCAGAGTAAACAGGAGGGGGGCTCAACACACATCCCTGAGGAGAGCCAGTGCTGAGGGTTATGGTGGAGGAGGAGAGGTTGTGGATCCTCACTAACTGTGGTCTGTTTGTTAAAAAGTCTAGTACCCAGTTGCAGATGGAGGGGCTTAGTCCTAGTGTGGATAGTTTGTCCATCAGGGTTTGGGGGATCATGGTGTTGAAGGCGGATGTGAAGTCCACAAAGAGCATACGAACGTAAGAGTTTTTCTGCTCCAGGTGGTTGAGAGCAGTGTGGACCACAGAGGAGATTGCATCCTCTGTTGATCGGTTCTCACGGTATGCGTACTGATGAGGGTCCTCGTTGATGTTGATGGTTGTTTTGATGTGAGTCATGACCAGTTTTTCGAAGCATTTAGCGACTATCGGGGTGAGGGCCACTGGCCGATAGTCATTCAGACCAGTCACTGTAGAGCTTTTTGGGACTGGGATGATGGTGGCAGTCTTCAGGCAGGTGGGAACTGTCTCCAGGGTAAGTGAGGTGTTAAAGATGTCTGCCAGCACCTCACAGAGCTGATCAGCACATTCCTTCAACACTTTTCCGGGGATGTTGTCTGGGCCAGTTGCTTTGTGCGGATTAATCCTCCTGAAGGTACTCCTTACTTCTGCTGAGGTCACGCTGAGATGCTCTTCATCCGGTGGTGAGGTGAGTCTGGTGCTGGGTGGTCTGTTCGGGTCTTCAAAGCGTGCATAGAACTTGTTGAGGGCATCAGGCAGAGATGGGTCTTTGGGACATTGTTCACTCCTTCCTTTATAATCTGTTATGCACTTAATGCCCCTCCACATGCTCCGAGGGTCTTGTGAGATGAATTGACCCTCGATCCTCTTTGCATATGTGGCCTTGGCCCTCTTAATACCAGCAACCAGCTCTTTTCTTGTCCTACTCAGCTCCTCTGAGTTTCCAGACCTGAAGGCAGTGTTCCTGGCTTCCAGCAGGGTACGCACCTCTGCATTCAGCCAAGGTTTTCTGTTTGGGTAGCTTTTAACATTTCTGATAGTGGAGACTGTGTCAGTACATGTACTAATGTAACCCAGTACTGAGGATGTGTATTGGTCAAGATCAAGCGAACCTCCATTTTCAGCAGCTTCTCTGAAAACCTGCCAGTCTGTTCGATCAAAACAATCTCTCAGTATGGGGCCACTGTCCTGGATCCAACATTTAACTTTCTTTTGAACCGGTCTGGAGCGTCTCAGCGGGGGCATGTAAGCAGGAGCCAGGAAGATTGAGATGTGGTCTGACAGTCCTAGGTGGGGGCGGGGTTCGGCTTTGTATGCATCTTTTACGTTCGTGTAAACACGGTCCAGCGTGCGGTCTCCACGTGTTGGAATCGTCACATGCTGATTAAAGCTTGGGAGACAGTCCTTTAGATTCACGTGGTTAAAGTCTCCGGCTACAACGTAAAGAGCCTCAGGGTGTTTGTTCTGCAGCGAGCTGATGATATCATGTAGCTCCTGTAGTGATTCATTAGCATTAGCGTCCGGAGGAATGTAAACAACTGTGATAAAAGTCACTGTGAACTCTCGGGGTAGATAATGTTCATTTGATGATGATGTTTTTTTTGATCGGTTGGAAGTTCGGTTGGAGCGGAGATCGGTCTGCCGTGTGCAACTTTGCACATTCACAGACGGGATTCAAGATGGCGAGCCAGACCCAGACCTTCAATTCATCTTCTCCATCGTAACAGGGAGGGACTCCCCTGCGTGTGGTAATTCGCTACCTGAGAGATAGGAATTTCAGGAACGAGTTCAAATCGAACTGAACAGGATTAAAGAACTGATTGAGCTACCATTATTATTATTTGTTCATCGGACTGAATCAAACAGAAGCTTTCCATTGAATCTAGAACCTGAACTTACATTTGGACTTGAACATGGATTTTAAAGTGCTATACTTTGTTTTCATATGTTATGTCTATGAATGTGATTTGAATAACTGTGGTCCACTTTGATCTAGTTGAGTTTGAGGGTATTTCCTTACCTGTGAAGGACAAGAAACAAGTTAACCCAGGAAAAAATAGGAATCCTAAAATAGGTGCAACCTAGGAAAAAAAAGACTGGTCTGACTAACTTAAATTAGTCTGACTAAAATAACTTAAGGAAAAGTGACTGGTCTAACTAAATTAGATTAGTTTTACTAAAATAAACCAGGTGAACTAACAAGTAAAAAGGAGTGATATACTTTTCTTTTTTTGGGGGGGGTTTTCATGTATTGTATTTCATATGTGTTTTGCATTTAGTAAATTGTCGTTTTCCATTCAAAGCAGCGGTCTCTGGTGTTGATATTCTTGCTTCCCCACTCCTTAGAACCTAGAACTGGTCCACTAGTGCATTTAGCTGTGCGATATCAGTGCTACAACTTGGCATTGGCTACACTTGGCATCATTCATTTCACATCATATTGATCTTTTTTATAGATAGTGAAGACTGGTAGGTGGTCACTGACATCCGTGATCAAAATGCCACCCATAAGTTCTTTATTTGTTATATTTGTAAAAATGTTGTCAATTATTGAAGCACTATGGGCAGTAATTCTTGTGGGTTTTGAAATCAATGGATAAAGATTTAAACTGTGCATTGAGTTTATAAATGTTCCGATATTATTTGAGTCTGTTTTATTTCCCAGGTCTATATTAAAATCTCCACACAAAAAAACTGATTTATTAGAACTTTTTTCCAATATTGTCATGATGTGATTGGTGAATGATTCAATATTTGAATCAGGTGATCGATATACACAACTTATCATTATATTTTTGGAAGTCTCGTTTAATATTTCAACTGTAATCATTTCCATAATGTTATCCACAGCTACTGACAATTTATTGATCATTTTACATTTAATTTCCTTATTTACAAGTAGAGCTACGCCTCCACCTCGTTTATTGTTTCTGTTCACATGATAAAGTTCATACCCTTCAATATTAACACTTTTTATATTTTCCTCATTGAGCCATGTTTCTGAGACTGCTATTATACTGAAAGTTCTGTTTAACTGATTTAAATAATCTGTTATTTTAGATAAATTAGTGTTTATACTTCTACTATTAATATGAATAATGGAGAAGTCATCTTTAGACATTTTAATTTCATTGAATTTTAAAATGTCTAAAGATGACTTCTCAATTATTCATATTAATAGTAGAAAGTACAAAGTCAATAAGGTGAGAAATAATATTCCTTCACCTGCACCTGGGCTGACTGTTCCCTCTCTAGCTCGGCCTGTTATTTTAGTCTCCTTCCAGCCAGTGTCCCTTCATGAGCTAGCTAAGCTTGTTAGCTCCATGAAGACATCCTCCTGCTCTCTGGACATTCTACCTGCAGGCTTGTCTTTCAGTGCATTGGCCCCAATGTACTGAACATAGTAAATGCTCCTTTAGCTTCTGGTCAAGTACCTGTTTGCCTAAAGAGTGCTGTCATCCACCCACTCTTAAAAAAGGTTAATTTGGATTCCTCTTCATTTAGCAGTTACAGACCAATCTCCAAACTTCCTTTTCTGGCTAAGATTATTGAGAAGGTTGTGGTCCAGCAGTTAACTGCTGCTTTTGATCAACATAGTATTCTGGACCATTTTCAGTCTGGGTTTCGTAAATCCCACTCAACTGAGACAGCTCTCCTTAGGGTCTCAAATGATCTACTGATGCAACGAGATGCAGGAAAATGTTCTGTGCTGCTTATGCTGGATCTGACGTCGGCTTTTGACACTGTTGATCTTCTGACCTTGCTGGACAGGCTGAAGAGCTGGGCTGGTATTTCAGGTTCTGCCTTAAAATGGTTGTCCTCTTACCTGTCCAATAGATCAGTCTTCTTGGCTTCCTCTACTTTCAGATCCCAGTCCTGCCCTGTTCATTTTGGTGTTCCTCAGGGCTCTGTTCTGGGGCCATTGTTGTTTTTGCTCTATCTGCTCTTTCTTGGTCCAATACTGTCATCTTTTAAGGATATCTCATATCACTGTTATGCTGATGACATACAGTTGTACATCTCTTTTTTACCAAATGAGGTTTCAAAAATACAAATCTTACTCAACTGTATGGAATCAGTTAAAAGATGGATGACGGAACATTTTCTTCAGCTGAACAGCGAGAAAACTGAAGTAATCATCTTTGCTCCAGAAAAAAACAGCTGCAGTGATAAAGCAGAACCTTGGACCTCTTGGTCATTTAGCTAAGTCTTCGGTTAGAAATCTTGGGCTAACTTTTGACTCTTGTTTTACTCTGGAAAATCATATTAAGTCTCTGGTTCGTTCCTGTTTCTACCATCGGCGTAACATCGCCAAACTTATCCATATTGTTTCCCGTCCAGAAATGGAAATGTTAATTCATGCATTTGCTTCATCTCACCTGGATAATTGTAATGCACTGTATACATGTTTAACCAAAACCTCCCTAGACCGGTTGCAGTCTGTGCAAAGTGCTGCGGCTCGACTCCTGACTGGATCATCAAACTATTGCCATGTAACACCACTTTTAAAGCAACTGCATTGGCTCCCAGTTCAACATCGAGTGGATTTTAAGGTTTTGGTTTTAAGCTGGAGAGCTTTACATGGTCAACCACCAAATTACATAACAGAACTTTTACATCCCTACACACCGATCAGAGCTCTGAGATCCTGTGATCAAGGCCTGCTGACTGTCCCCCAGACAAAATTGAAAACTAAAGGAGATAGAGCCTTTTCTTCCGTGGCTCCAAGACTTTGGAACTCTCTTCCTCAAACTCTCCAATCACTGGACTCAGTGATTTCTTTTAAAAGTCAACTAAAAACTTATCTTTTTAAATCTGCTTTTGCCTGAATTTGTTTTTTGCTTTTGTTTATCTGATTTGTTGAAGCGTTTTGTGATTTTTATCTTGAGAAGCGCTATATAAATAAAGTTTTACTTACTTACTTACTTACTTAGCTGTTTAGCATTGTTCTTTTACTGATTAGTCTGTTCTTGTTAGCCTAGTTTATGTGTTCATTATGTGTTAGGCCATTCAGTAGAGCAGGGGTGTTCACACTTTTTCAGCATGGAGCTCCTTTTAAAATGACCAAGTCAAAGTGATCTACCTACTATAAGGCCCCGTTTACACAACAACCTCTGGAAACATTTGTTTTTTCAATGTTTATTGAGGGTAATAAACAAGAAATGAGTGGGTTTACACAAAAACCGCTGTAGTCTCCATGTCAGTCAGGTTGCCAGAAATTATGGAAAAAGAAAAGTGCTTTGTGTTGTCATCATTGTATGTTCCCATACAAAGACAAAATTGTCTCTCTGCATTTAACCCATCGCACCTGGAATACACCCAGGTGGAGCAGTGGGCAGCTATGTAAGCGCCCAGGGAGCAAGTTGGAATTGGGTGTCCTGCTCAGAGACACCACAAGATGAGCAATGACTGGGGATTGAACCCAGGACCTTTGGGTCCCGAGTCCACTGCCCTGCCCCTACAACTACTACAGAACTAAAGTACAGTGTCTTTAAAATGATAGTACTTTGACTAAAACAGTCATATGTGCTTTGTATAGATATTCAAAGATGAGGTGTGTGATGGGTTATTGAACATGTGCACAGAAAAGGAGGGGGTAATTAAGATATTTAAAATTTATCTGGCAACCCTGATGCTGGTGCTCAGTTGCATTCATTGCGCATGCAGCATCTGCATGACAGTTACGTCCAAACTGATCCACTAGTGTAAAGTGGTTCTAAACACCAAAGTTTAACAGCAGAACCATTTTGGCATGACTATCTCAGAGGAGTTGACAGGGGAGACGGCAGGCCCCAGAGGCCATCTTAGCACCAGCAAATTGTTTTTTTTTTCCACTATGGGAGTGTGCTGTTTGTGGGAATCAGTCTTGTTTGTTAGTGGCTCCTGAGATCGAAGAAGTCCTTTGGATGAAGGACGAAACATCTCAGCAAAAAAAGAAACCATCCAGATAATCTGACTGAATGTTGGATTTTATACCTGGATTAGTGAGCATGAACTTTGGCGTTTATGCACAATCACTATTAAAAAAAGAAGACATCTTGACAGGTTGACAGCAGCAGAAGAGTTTGACCTAAATCAGCCTGAGCTGTTATTATAAATCTTGTTCTGCATCTCTCACCGGCCAAACTCTGGGCTCTGCACTGCACTTTTAACAGCACGCTTTGATACAGGAGCATGAAGACGCTGTGAGGGGAAAGATGCAGCTGCACTTGAGGTATTTATTTCCAATGAGCACTGCAGCAGTGTCAGAAATTTATCCTGGCCACTTGAGTAATACTTATATAGTCTGGATGGATTTAAATTGATTCAATTAACTGGAGTCTTTGTGGACTGTGTAGCCTAAGGGATCATCCCATTAGAGGAAAGTGAATGTTTCAATCCTCCAGGTGAGAGGACAAAATAATATATGCGCCAAGAAACACACATGAAAACACAAAATAACTGTTTTCAGTGGGCGTATGCTGGAATATTTTTAAAGCATTAAAGTGAGCATGCAATAGAGGTTGATTTGCAAATACTTGAAACTGAATGATAATGTTTTGACTACAATGACCGTTTCCCCATAGGTACCATGAAAAATTGTCTAAATGTCATTTGGGTAGATGTCATAATTTACATGCACGCGTGCACGCGCACATACACACACACACAACTTCAGTAGTCCTTGATGACACCTGGTATGACGTATGCTGTAGTGGGTTAAAACAAGACAAAAGCTAAAATCAAGCCTCACAGTTTTATGTGCATTCCAAGCAGGCTGAGCCAGTTTGCCTACAGCCTTCTAAGGATTATCTCTGTTGTTTTTGCAAGACCGAGGTATATTCCATACTTGCAAAACAAACAAGGTTAATCAACAAGCTGAAGTGGTTATATACGATTGTTCTAACCGTTTTAATTATTATTATTTTTATTTTTTTAACAAAACAATTATTCTTTTCTGGCTTTGGGTTTGTTACTGTGAGAATTTCTTTGTAATCGCTAGGAAAAGAAAGATGCATGAGCTGTTAATTGTTTCTCAAATGGGATAGTAGCTTTTTTCTTATTTTCTGAAAGTGTTATGTGAAGTACGTGCTAGTTGTATCTGCAGTTGACACCAGTATATTCCAATCAGTTTGAAGAGGCAACGAGGATTTATGACAGATGAGACATGTTAACAGATGCTCAGAATGAGGCCACCAGAAAAAAATTTGCAGGATAAATTAACATGAACTTCAAATACTTTTGTAGCAGTTGAGGTGAATGATGTGATGTGGAATTTTATACTAAGTCGCAAAAGATTTGCTGGCAGAATGCATGGCCAGCATTAAACATTCTACATGGAGACAATACATGTTATATGATTGGTGGACGTTTACGGTAAGGTATTGTGTCATTTCTTGTTTTCTCTGCTGATGGCTGGGTGTAATTTGTTTGCACTCGCAATCAGTCGTTTTACTGGATTTAGCTAGCTCTTGCATAGTTCTACATTCTCATACACAAAGACCATCAATACAGTTACAGTTACTGTTATAGTATCAATACAGTTATTTTCTACTGTTGGAATTTGAAAGGTTGTCGGTGCCTGTCGCGGCGGTAACCCTCGTACCCGGTGGTGGACACCGGCGGTGAGGGATGCCGTCAGGCTGAAGAAGGAGTCCTATTGGGCCTTTTTGGCCTGTGGGACCCTGGAAGCAGCTGATGGGTATCGGCAGTCCAAGCAGTATGCGGCTCGGGTGGTCGCTGAGGCAAAAACTCGGGCATGGGAGGAGTTTGGAGAGGCCATGGAGAATGACTTTTGTATAGCTTCGAGACGATTCTGGTCCACCATCCGGCATCTCGGGGGGGGGGGGGGGGGGTTGGTACACTACCAACACTATTTATAGTAGAGGTGGTATGCTGCTGACCTCAACTCGGGATGTCGTGGGTCGGTGGACAGAATACTTCGAAGACCTCCTCAATCCCATCGGCACGTCTTCCACTGAGGAAGAGGAGCCAAGGACTTTAGGTCGGGCTCTCCAATTTCTGGTGCTGAGGTTACCAAGGTGGTTAAAAAGCTCCTTGGTGGGAGGACCCCAGAGGTGGATGAGATTTGCCTGCAGTTCCTTAAGGCTCTAGATGTTGCAGGGTTGTGTTGGCTTACACGACTCTGCAATATTGCGTGGACATCGGGGGCAGTTCCCCTGGATTGGCAGACTGGGGTGGTGGTCCCCCTATTCAAAAATGGGGACCGTAGAGTGTGTTCCAACTACAGGGAGATCACGCTCTTAAGCCTCCCTGGTAAGATCTATTCAGGGGTTCTGGAGAGGAGGGTTCGTCGGATAGTTGAATCTCGGATTCAGGAGGAGGTTTTCGTCCTGGTTGTGGAGAACTAGACCAGCTCTACACCCTCAGCAGGGTCCTGGAGGGAGCGTGGGAGTTTGCCCAGCCAGTCTACATGTGTTTTGTGGACTTTGAGAAGGCGTTCGACCGCGTCCCTTGGGGAACCCTGTGGGAGGTACTCCGGGAGTATGGGGTACCAGGCCCTTTGATACGGGCTGTTAGGTCTCCATATGACCAGTGTCAGAGTTTGGTCCGTATTGCCGGCAGTAAGTCGGGCTCGTTCCCGGTGACAGTTCGGCTCCGTCAAGGTTGCCCTTTGTCATTGATTCTGTATATAACTTTTATAGACAGAATTTCTAGGCGCAGCCAAGGTGTTGAGGGGATCCGTTTTGGTGACCTGCTTTTTGCAGATGATGTGGTCCTATTGCTTCATCAGGTTGTGACCTACAACTTTCACTGGAGCGGTTCGCAGCAGAGCGTGACGCGGCCGGGATGAGGATCAGTTCCTCCAAATCCGAGGCCATGGTCTTGAGCTAGAAAAGGGTAGATTGCCCTCTCCGGATCGGGGAAGAAGTCCTGCCCCAAATGGAGAAGTTCAAGTACCTTGAGGTCTTGTTAACGAATGAGGGAAAAATGGAGCAAGAGATCAATAGGCAGATAGGTGCAGCATCTGCAGTGAAGCGGGCGCTGTACCGGTCTGTCGTGGTGAAGAGAGAGCCGAGTCAAAAGGCGAAGCTCTCAATTTATTGGTTGATCTACGTTCCTACCCTCATCTATGGTCGTGAGCTTTGGGTTGTGACCGAAAGAACGAGATCTCAGATACAAGCGGCTGAAAAGAGTTTTCTCCGCAGGGTGTCTGGGCTCTCCCTTAGAGATAGGGTGAGAAGCTCCATCATCCGGGAGGGACTCAGAGTAGAGCTGCTGCTTCTCCACATCGAGAGGAGCCAGTTGAGGTGGCTCGGGCATCTGGTTAGGATGCCTTCTGGACGCCTATCTGGTGAGGTGTTCCAGACACGTCCCACCAGGAGGAGACCCAGGGGAAGACCCAGGATACTCTGGAGGGACCATGTTTCTCGGCTGGCCTGGGAACGCCTTGGGATTCCCCCGAAGAAGCTGGCCCAAGTGGCTGGGGAGAGGGAAGTCTGGGCCTCCCTACTTAAGCTGCTACCCCCGTGACCCGACCCCAGATAAGCGGAAGAAAATGGATGGATGGAATACTGATAAAGTCATAATAATGAGGGATTTTAATATTTATGTATATGATGATAATGATAGCTTTAATAATTTAATAAGAGTCCGTTGGTTTTACCCAAAACATCCACACATCTACTCATTCTCATCATCACACTCTTGATCTGGTTCTGATATATGGCATAGAGTAAAGTACTTGTTAATATATCCTCACAATCCTGTTCAGTGTGACTATTTTTTAATAACCTTTGAGTTTACATTAACTGACAGACAGCTACTGGAAATAAATTTCATTATAGTGTTTATCAGAAAAACTAGTAACTAAATTTAAAGAATCTCTTCCATTGTTATTTTCACCTATCTTACAGAGTAATGCATCACAGAGCAGTGACTTACATCATCTGATTGATAATTTTACAACTTCAATGCAAACTTGACAAAATTGCACCAAAAAGAATGTGATAAATTAGAGGAAGCTGGCTTCTTGGTTCATTTCTGAGCTATGCACTTTAAAACAGGCATCTAGATAGCTGGAAAGAAAATGGCTCTCCTCTAACATGGAAGAATTTTATTTAACTTGGAGAGACAGCCTGCTAACATATAGGAAACATCTCAATAAAGATAGAACTGTATATTATGCATCTTTAATAGTTGAGAATAAAAATAACCCTAGATTTCTGTTCAGTACTATAGCTAGACCAATTAAAAATCATATCTATGTTGAGCCATGTATCCCTACAACTGTAAGCAGTATTGACTTCATGAGATTCTTCATAAATAAAATTATTTCAATTAAGGAGACATTTCAAACCATCCTTCCTACTATTGCCTCTGTCTTCACTGTCATTACCTTCCCTGTCAGACGAGCCAGTTTTGGAAATGTCACTAGAACCTAGGGCTGGACGATATGACCAAAACTTTATCACAATATATTTCTTAATTTCGGTCAATAGTGATA
>NC_056518.1:502179-517972 GCF_014905685.2 Nematolebias whitei
AATGCTGTGTCTGAAGTAAAATCAGAGCAGTCACATTTAATCGTTACTTTTTTAAAATTAAAAACTGTGCGCAAGTGGCGTTAAAGTCTTTTCTTCGAGAGCTAAGTAGCGAAGCTACAATCTAACTACAGCCGGCTTGCCGTAGTGTTGCCGTATTCTGACGCATGCGCAAAACGCTGTGTTCCGTCAAAAGTCTTGGTTTGTTTTTTTCCGTCGAGTTACATTAAGCGTTGGTCAGCTTTAGAGAAACCTGCTGTCTGATCTGTGAAAAGAACGCTGTGTTGTGTGATTTTACTGCGAGACCCTCTGGTCAAAGCCACAGACTCATTTTGTGTCAGCTCCATTAAAGCGGAAGGAGACGCCCACTAGAGGTTTGGAGGGTGAAGTGTTTCAGTTGCTGCTCTGTTGCTGCTCATTTATTAAGTGAGACTGGAAACTGTTAAAAGTTAACAACATATTCTTTTGTTTAAAACATAAGGCTAAAACTACATTTGATATATTTTGCACAGTTTTGCACTACAAGAAAGAAGCCTGATTCTTGATTTGTTTATCATTTAAAAACTCTCTGGACCTAGAAGTGGAATTTTTTTAATTCAAAATATGATGGCAAAAGGACACCCTATGCTTTTTTTTTAGCAAGTTTTATACCAAAAACATATCGCGATATATATAGTTATAGCCACCCTTCACAAAACTTCTGTTTTGTATTTGTAATTATTTTTTCTATCCTTATCATGTGTTTTTTGTCTTTCAGGTACACCTGGACCTATACCTGGACCTGGACCTATATCTGGACCTGGACCTATACCTGGACCTGGACCTATATCTGGACCTGGACCTATATCTGGACCTATATCTGGACCTATATCTGGACCTGGACCTATATCTGGACCTACCATTCTGTGTTCGTCTGTCTCTCCTTGCTGTCCTCTCAACCAGCCGGTCAAAGCAGATGGTCTCTTGTCCTGAGCTGGTTCTGCTGGAGGTTTCTTCCTGTTAAAGGGAGTTTTTCTTTCCACTGTCTCCACTGTGCTTGCTCAGGATGGGAGACTGCAACGAAGCCAAGATTCAACTTGTCTGCTGGATTCCTTAACTTTACTAATTGGCTTTTATGTGAATGTTCCTGTAAAGTGCCTGAGATAACTGTTGTGATTTGGCGCTATATAAATAAACTGAATTGAATTGAATACATATCATGATATGAATTTTATGCCATATCGCACATTCCTAATATATATACACATATATATAAACAGCAAGATTTTAAACCATTAAAACTTAACTAGATTTGGAGTTGTAAAATTGAACCACGTGTACATTGACATGTAAAAAGACACTGCACACCATAGAAGAACCAAGACAATGACTTACAGTGCACAGACTCGTTTTCAAAAATATAACATGATGGCAATAGGGGTGCAGAAAAAAAGTATTCATTAAAGGATCTAAATTCCTAATCCTGCTGATTCTGAATAGATTCTCAAAGCCCACATAGATTTTAAAATGTGTTTTAAGTTTTACAAGTATTGTTTTCTGCTCCTACTCCTGAGCGTCCTGCATATCACATAACGTGTCCACCCGTCACCGTAGAATCTGGCCTTATAGGCCACCGTACAGCAAGCTAGTTAGCCAGCTTCTTTTACCTGGATGGAGTCCACTAGCATGGAGTGGAGGACAGCATGATTCAACCCACTGCTTCGTTGTTAAAAGTCAGTGTATGGGCACATTTCAGATTCTACAATGTTCCGGGGAAGACAGAGCTTGACAAGTGCACGGTTATTTGCAAGAAGTGTAAAATAAAATTGTGGTACAGTATTTTGGAAATATGACAAATGCGCGGAAGGAAGATGACAAGGAGCAGCAGCAGACCAGCGAACTCTGCAACAAACTTCTAGCTAATTTCCCAAGCAAGGCTGCAAAGATTTCCCACTCCATCACTTGCTATATCACAAAGGATTTACGATACACAGCTCAGTCGAAGGTGAGGGGTTTAGGTTTACTTTTAATACGGTGGACCCAAGGCACGTTACTCCTTCTTGTAGCACTTTTAGCAATTAAGCAGTGCCACACCTCCACCATGAAACAAAGAAAGTGGAGAAGCTCTACTTAATGCTACTAGCTGAAGCTCAAAGGGTAACTGGTTTTTTTTTTCATATTAAAGTAGTCCCTCGTTTATTGCAGGGGATCCGTGCTCTGAAGACCCGCGATAAGTGAAAAACTGCAAAGTAGGAATAGTAGGACAAGTAGTAAGTAGTAGTTTATTTTATTATTTATATAAAGGTGTTTTAAACCCTTCCCACACTCTTGCAATATTCTAAACAATGTTTCTAAACTAAACACTCTAAAAGAGCACAGAATGTCAAGATTTCAGCTCCCTTCCTCCTCTGCTCTTTGCCACCTACAAGCGTCCTTGGCCACGCCCATTTCTCCACTCTGCACCTTAACAGCTGATCAACTGTTTAACTGCAGCAGGAAGTTTATCCTGCAGCAGTAAGGGCTGCACAAAGCTGCAGGAGGAAGCTTTTTCTGCTGCTCTGGGCTGCACAAGTGTGCAGCAGGTGCTAAATACTTTTAAATAAATTATTTTAAATAAAAATGTCATGCTGATCGTGCGGCTCATCCATCAGTCAGCCAAATTGGGTATCATTTCCAATCTTATTTTGAAAAACCGCAATAGAGCGAATCCGCGATAAACGAACCGCGAAGTGGCGAGGGACTACTGCATACAAAAATTTATAAAGACAAGTTACCGGGCGGTGTACAAAAAAAACTTAATGTAATTTGTCTTTTTAACAAGTTGAAGAGAAACCAGACATGTCCTGGAGCCAGTTCTACATGATACAATTTAGATGGTTTATAAACTACATTCATTCATTCAACCTTTATTTATACAGGTTAGTCTTATTGAGCCACGAGGACTCATTTACAAGAGAGACCTGTTACAGACAGAACATATAAAGTACGAACAGAAACAATAAACTACAGTAAAAATGCAGTTAAAATAAGAGTAGTGTATAAAACAATAAATCAGGGTGCTGTAAAACTGGGTGAAATACTAAAAATAAGAACATATTTGCTTTGATTTTTCTTTTGACTATTTAATGCTTAAAATCCCCTAAAGAAGTTAAGGTGGAAAACTTCAGTTCCTGTTGCAAGGTGTTCCAGGTTTAGGAGCAGAGAAGGAACAGGCCTTTTTGCAAAGTTCAGTCTGCACTGAGGGAACGCTGCAGGTAATGATGTCCTGAGAGCGCCTGTTGTAACTGCACTGATGGCGTAACATGTGGGAGGAGATATAAGAAGGTAGCAGACCAAGGAGGGATTTATGGATGAAAATGTACCAGTGAAAGAGCCTACATTTAGATGATGACCAACTAACCAAGGAGTACAGAGTATAGTGACGAGTACGGTACTTACAACTAGTTATGAATCTTAGCTCGTCATGGTAGAGGTCATCCAACAAGCAGCTGGACATACAGTCCAAAAGTGCTTTTGTCCAGACTTGCAGAGGTTTTGAAATTGTGTTAAAAGATTTACCAAATATGAATGCAATATGGTTAACACTGTGAAGTCTGTATATTTCATATTACCGGTACCTTAAGTTTTCAAAATATAGCAAATCTTAGTGCAATATGGTAAGAAAGAAAAAAACTGTAGAGGCTGTATTTTATTTTGAGTTAAAGGTTAATGCACTATGGCAGCACAGTGATAGCTGGATATGGACACCAGTGACCTCTGCGACCCAACAAGGAAGAAGTGGGTAAAGATAATGGATGATGGATGGATGAATTATTTGTTCCTAGATTTTTTCATTTTATTTTAGAAAAAGCCAGGCAGCTAAGCTAACCTAATACTGCTAATTTAAGTTACAGAATTTTATGCACTCCTATGTGATCCTGTTTTTGGTATGAATAGAAAATGATGCAAAAAGATTTGATACAGTAAGTAACATATGTCCTATTTGTTTACATTATTGTTTAATCTTTTCATCTTGTCATTTACTTAATTTAAACTAAATTTATGACGATTTCAATAAAAAAAAAATCATTTCAGAATCAAAAATCGTTCCTGAATGAAAAATTGCTTCTGAATCAAATTACCAAACACAGCGATTTGTGCCCCTACATGGCAATACTCATAAACAAGTTGTGCTGGCTCCAACTCTCAAATACTAGCGCTGGTCAGGGATACTTGGTCTAATATTTAACTATTTGGTGTAGTATACAACTACTAACACTGTAGTTTATCATGCAGCCAGCTTCCAAATATCTTGAGACCATACAGCCTTGAGGTCAAATGTAGCTGTCTGCTTTAACCAGATTATGATTGTCACATGGAGATTAGCTGTTTGACACAAAACAGCACTCAGACACACAGTCAAGTTCCTCTGTGTTTATATGCACACAGGTCCATCCACTGTTCCTACAAACTACTGCACTCTCATGTTCTGCTGCACACAAAAGCTTAATCTTTGCAAAGAAGAGAGGAAAGGAAGGATGCTGTTTAAACTGCACAGTGATAGTGTGCATGTGTGTGGGGGGAGGCGTTCAGCTGAGATCCTATCTCTTGAGAACTACATCTGTGAGTAACAGACATGACAACAAAGAGCAAGGTTATAAAACAAGGTTCAGAGTGAAAGTGAAGAAGTTAACGTTTCTCCCCTTCGATTTGCAACAGCTGCTATCTTGGCTGCAGCTGATGCAAAATGGAGCCGTGAGTGGGATGTGGGCGGGGGAGAGAGAACAGGAGCAAACGGGTGGAGGAGTAAGTCAGGGAAAAAGTAACAAACATAACAGTAGTGGAAAAAAGGTGAAAGCAGTTGGCAAGAAAATGGGAGCAGAAAGACATTTTCTTCTTTAATCAGACTGATTTATCACTTTGGCCTGGGCTTTCAGTATTCACATCAATTAGAAATACAGGGGGAAGACACACACACTACAGACACACGCTCTTTGTGAAGGCCATTAGTCCTCACACCAATTATTACTTGTTAATGATCCAGCAAAATGTTGAATATTCTATCGGAGCAGGAGAAGCGTGCAGGCTGATGTCAAAGGACAAAGAGGAGCAAACGTCTAGCAATAATGTGCAGGAAGGCAGCTAAGGGAAAAAATGGCAACTCTACCACTAAAGTAAATTATAAAAGGGCTTTAGACCACAACAGAAAGCTGGGGGCAACAAACGAGTGCCTACTAATGCTACTTTAAAGTTAAACACATTAAAGAGATCATTACTTAAGAGAAGAACAATATGTTATAACCAGCAGCTATGGTGATGAGACTTTGATAGCAACTGTTAATAGTATTAAAAGTGGGAAAATAATCTAAAAATATATCTTTATATTACCAAACAAATGTGCAAAGAAATAAAAAGCATTTATTTTCGTTGATATGCTATGAGACAGTGATTGATGACATCTTCAACATCAGACTTGCAGTATGATACAGGAGATGTCATTTGCAAGCACTAAAGTAGTTTAGATTGTGTTTTCACTGGAAATCCATAGATAAAATATCAGAGAACTGCATGCCAAATTATTACGGTAGTTACTCCATCCATCCATTATCTTCCACTTGTTCCAAAGTCAGGTCGCAGGGGCAGCAACTTGAGCAGGGAGGCCCAGACATCTCTTTCCACAGCCACCTCTTCTGGGAGGATTCCAAGGTGTTCCAAGGCCAACCGAGAGACATAGGGGCCGTTTACACGGCGCGTATTGAGTGCATCCGCAGCTTCCTCTCTGCGGTTCTGCTGATCATTTACACGACACCAGTGGCCCCCCTCTTTGAATCCAGAGGTTTCTGAACCCACCTTCCACAGTGGAGGTTTTTCTCTGACCCCCCGCTGATAATGTAAACATCTCCTGCTGAGGCTTTGTGTTAAACCACATGCGCACGCACGGACCAACGCTATATTTCTATCAAAATGGCGGCGGACACACTGCTTTCTGAACCTCAATTGATGGAATATATTTTTAATCTCGTCAAGATTCCAGGTGCTGTGACCAACATCTGTGTTGGAAGAGACACAATCTGATCCAGTTCTAATTAGGGCATTAACAGAGTACTTGAGTAATCTACACATCGATTGCTAGGACCTCTATCGAGGTTAAAAATGTAACATCGAGTATCCGTAGTGACGTCATATTATGTGACCACCGTATGACAGTAGGGGGCGGTGTTGCACTGTTGCAGGTCAGAGTATGGTGTAACACCGGGTCCGATCCACCGAACCACAGCCAGTTTCGGTTTAAGTTTCGTTTTTGACGTGCTGCACGTTTCTTCACGTTTGCAGTTTAATAATAATAACTAATAGTTTAGTTTTTCCTGTGATTTATTTGCTGTATGATAAATGGTAGGAGCACAAAATACGCTCCCAATGTATTTTTTCTACATTGTACATTTTTCTACCTGGATTATTGAGCATGCATCAGGATACTCCCAATGTATTGTTGGTCTTTTTTTTTTTTTTGGTAAATAATTACCTTTTTTTGCGGTTTTATTTATTTATTTTTGTATCTTGAGATCTATGACGTCAAATACTCGAGTTCTACTCAGGTTTTATTATGTTAATGTCGAGTTTAAAAATTATATACTCGTTCAACCCCTAGTTCTAATGTCGTCGTTTATAGAACGAGGCACGCGCACACGTCACGCTGCACTTTAACATCTAAATGTGCTAAATAATAACAGTTTAATAATAATAAACAGTATTTATGTTAGTGTGCGAGATATAATGAAGCTCTGAGCTAAATGAAGCTATCTGGACATTATGTCATTCAAATTTAAAATGATGCTGAACATATAGTGTGAACACTAAAGTTGAAAATGAAGACATCAGGTTTAATTTTTATTTATTTATTGAACACCACAAACTGTATGTCACACAAACACTGATAATTAAACTGAACACACTATTAAGACAAGTTAACTGAACTTGAATGAACTGAATAAAACAACTGAGGGGAATTTTAAATAAATAGTTCATCAACACCTCTCTTCGACGTCCTCCTGCAGTTCATCTGTTCAGAACCGGTCCGCCTGGTGGGAGGACAGCTTCTTCTTCTTTCAGGAAAAAATAAAAACTCAGTTGGTTGTTTTGTAACCAAAGTAAACACAAGCTAACATTTTTAAGAACGTTGAATTACCTGCAGTAAAACAGCTACTGATTATCACGGAGTAAAGTCCGACATCGTCCACTCAACGACTGGTGTGGAGCTGTTAGACGAAGCGGTCCTGCTTGGCGTCAAATCTGTCGACTCTTATCCAGAATCCAGCTTTAACTTGTTGTTACGTTACGTTGTTGTTAGCATAGATATATGGTTGTTAGCTGGTTAGCCCAGAGGAAAGGAGCGTGCCGAGGCAGCACGCATGCGCATTAGGTGAAGGTACAAAATTCACAGCGCCATCTAATGACCTGGCATGGTAACTACAGCGGATTTGGGAGGGCAGGGGGGAATCCTCCGGATGCATGTAAACACAAAATGCGACCGTGTCAACGCAAATCTTTTCCTCTAATGAACATACGAAAAAACCTACGTTTCCCCCCATCGTGTCCGTGTAAATAGGGCGATAGTCTCTCCAGTGTGTTCCGAGTCTTCCCCGCGGTCTCCACCCAGTTGGACATGCTCAAAGAACCTCCCTAGGGAGGCGCCCAGAGGGCATCCTTACCAGATGCCCGAACCACCTCAACTGGCTCCTCTCATCGTGAAGGAGTAGCGGTTCTACTCCGAGTCTCTCCCGGATAACTGAACTTCTCACCCTAGCTCTAAGGGAGAGTCCAGCTACCCTGCGGAGAAAACTCATTTCAACCGTCTGTACCCATGATCTCATTCTTTCAGTCTCTACTCAGAGTTCATGACCAGAGGTGAAGGTAGGAACGTAGACCGATCGGTAAACAGAGAGCTTTGCCTTACAGCTCAGCTCTCTCTTCACCACAACAGACCGGTACAGAGTCCGCAATACTGCAGATGCTGCACCAATCCGTCTGTCAATCTCACGCTCCATTCTTCCCTCACTCGTGAACAAACTCAAAGATACTTGAACTCCTCCACTAGAGGCAGAACTTCACCCTCGACCTTAAGAAAGCAATCCACCCTTTTCCGGTTGAGGACCATGGCCTCAGATTTGGAGGTGCTGATTCTCATACCAGCCGCTTCACACTCGGCTGCAAAATGCTCCAGTGAGAGCTGAAGATCACGGCACGACGATGCCAACAGGACCACATCATCTGCAAAGAGCAGAGATGGAATCCTGAGGTCACCGAACCGGAAACTCTCCACCAGCTGGCTGCACAGAGAAATTTTGTCCATAAAAGTCCAACTTCCACCCTGAAGGGTTCGACTTACTGCCGGCAATGTGAACCAAACTCTCGCACCACTTGTATAGGGACTGAACAGCCCGTAACAACGGGTCTCCAATCCCATACTCACGAAGCACCCCCCACAGTGTACCCCGAGGAACGCGGTCGACTACCTTCTCCAAGTCCACAAAACACATGTAGACTGGATGGGCAAACTCCCATGACCCCTCAAGGACCCTAGTGAGGGTAAAGAGCTGATCCAGTGTTCCACAACCAGGACGGAACCCACATTGTTCCTCTTGGATCTGAGGTTCAACCAACGGTCGGACTCGCTTCTCCAGTACCCCTGAATAGACCTTACAAGGGAGACTAAGGAGAGTGATGCCCCTATAAATGGTACACACCCTCTGGTCCCCGTTTTTGAAGAGGGGAACCACAACCCCAGTCTGCCAATCCAGTGGCACTGCCCCCCCGATGTCCATGCGATGTTTCAAAGGCATGTCAGCTGAGACTTCCCCATAACATCCAGAGCCTTAAGGAAATCAGGGTGACTCTCATCCACTCCCGGAGCCCTGCCGCCTCGGAGCTTTATAACTACCTCGGTGACCTCAGTCACGGTTATGGATGGATCAACCCCAAAGTCCCCCGACTCAGCTTACTCCATGGAAGACATGCTAGTGAGATTGAGAAGGTCTGATACGTATTCCTTCCACCTAGGGCTGGGCGATATGGCTCAAGTATAATATTGTCATATTTCAGAACATTCTGGCGATAACAATAAATTTTGTGATATAACAAAAAATAAATAAACAGAAATCATAGTTATTCATTTGACAAAATTAACTTAACATGTTGCTTTGCAGTATTACATATAAAAATAAAAAACAAGGGTTAATTTTACTGAAATTACTTTATTTACTTTTTTTCGCTCCCTTGTTCTGTTCAGCATTGTGCCACTCACAATTATTGTCTGAATATCAAGGTAATGCCCAAGAGATTTACTTTCACAAGCAGAGCATTATGGCTGGCCTTAATGCTCCACTTGCTATATAAATACAACTTTATTAGAATTTGCTTTGAGTTTGTTTCAGATGTAATGGACACAGGAATGAAAAAAAAAAGTTCTGGAAGGTATAGCTCATTTAAAGGCAACATATATTTTGTTGTATGCTACATTTATGCTCAGCACTAGTAAAAGTCATTAATGATATTCTCATGGCCTCAGACAATGGACTTGTGTCTCTACTGGTCCTGTTAGACCTCAGTGCTGCATTTGATACAGTTGATCACAATATTTTACTACAGAGGCTTGAATATGATATTGGGATTACAGGAACAGCTCTAAAATGGTTTAAATCATATATATCTGATAGATTACAGTTTGTAAATGTAAATAATAAATATTCTTCATACACCAAAGTTAGTCATGGAGTTCCACAGGGCTCAGTGCTTGGGCCAATACTCTTTACTTTATATATGCTTCCATTAGGTAAAGTTGTTAAACAGCATGGGATAAATTTCCATTGTTATGCTGATGACACACAATTATATTTATCCATTAAACCCAATGAATCATATCAGCTACTTAGACTACAAGCATGTCTTAAAGACAAAAACCTGGATGACCCTTAATTTTCTCCTGTTGAACACAGACAAAACTGAGGTTTTGGTTTTTGGACGCGAGCACCTTAGAAATGAATGTTTCAGTCTTTCTCCCTCCTTAGATGCATTAATCTGTCCTCCAGCTCTAATGTTAAAAATCTTGGTGTTATTTTTGATCAGGACATGTCTTTTATCCCCCACATTAAAAACGTTACTAGAACCTCCTTCTTCCACCTGCGTAATATCACTAACATTAGAAACATCTGATCTAAACATGATGCAGAAAAACTGGTCCATGCATTTGTCACGTCTAGACTGGACTATTGCAATGGTTTATTATCTGGGTGTCCAAATACTTCTTTAAAACGTCTTCATTTGATCCAAAATGCTGCTGCCAGAGTCTTAACTGGAGTTACTGGGAGAGATCATATTTCTCCAGTTTTAGTTTCTCTCCATTGGCTCCCTGTCAAATCCAGAATAGAATTCAAAATCTTACTTCTAACCTACAAAGCTCTCAACAACCTAGCTCCATCTTATAGTACAGATCTTATTGTTCCATATTTTCCTAACAGAGCGCTTCGCTCTCAGACTGCAGGTTTACTTGTGGTTCCTAGAATTTACAAAAACAGAATGGGAGGCAGATCTTTCAGTTATCAGGCACCTCTCTTGTGGAACCAACTTCCAATCTCTGTCCGTGAGGCTGACACATTATCCAGTTTTAAAACTAGACTTAAGGTTTTCCTTTTTGATAAATCCTATAGTTAGGGTCGGCTTGGGTTTCCTGAGCTGTCCCTTAGTTACGCTGCTATAGGCTTAGACTGCTGGAAGACAAACTGACCACAATTTTCACTCTGCTACTGTCTTTACTTACTCTGCTCAACCTGTTTTGTATTTGTAATTATTTTTTTTATCGTTAACATGTGTTTTTTGTGTCTTTCAGATACACCTGGACCTATACCTGGACCTACCATTCTATGTTTGTTTGTCTCTCCTCTCTGTCCTCTCAACCAGCCGATCAAAGCAGATGGCCACTTGTCCTGAACCTGGTTCTGCTGGAGGTTTCTTCCTTTTAAAAGGGAGTTTTTCTTTCCACTGTTGCCACTGTGCTTGCTCAGAATGGGAGACTGCATCGAAGCCAAGATTCATCTTGTCTGCTGGATTCCTTAGATAGAGAACTTTACTAATTGGCTTTTATGTGAATGTTTCTGTAAAGTGCCCTGAGACAACTTTGTTGTGATTGGCACTATATAAATAAACTGAATTGAAATGAACATATCTCAAGCTTCATTTTATTTAGTTATTTTGGGAAACTGCACCTGTACTTTAGTTTTTGTGGTGGATTTTTTCATCCCTGTGTCCATTACATAAATGGTAAATGGACTGTACTTATATAGCGCCTTTCTATCTTATTTCAAGACACTCAAAGCGCTTTACAATACAATCTGTGCCTCATTTACCCATTCATACAGCACTCTACTAGATCTCTACAAAGATAATTGAACAAATCATTCTAAAGAGACTAATCAGTGCTTTGAGATCACATTCATACACTGATGGGACACAATCAGAGGCTATGAGGGGTTCAGTGTCTTGTCCAGAGACACTTCAACATGTGACTGCTGGTGGATTCGAACCCCCAACTCTTGCATTGAAGGACGACTGCTCTAACCACTCAGCCACAGACGCGCCATTACATCTGAAACAAACGTCCAGAACTTGACAAGGTGATCAGCTGACCCTGAAGCTTGTGGTGTTTCAGCTTCCTCTGTTCCTGCAGGAATTATTCCATTTACCTGATGCTCTGTCTTTCATCACCTGCCACTGTTCTTGATCCATGGACTGTGGAACTAAGAGACAGACCTGCGCACGTTTGTACCAGCAGTTTAGAGAGGGGGAGACCCGCAGCTCAGAGCAGGGTGCGGAGAAAGAAAAAACACTAGCTGCATTTGTACCGGCAGCTTAAAGCGGGGGAGATGCAGAAGAGAGCTGTGCCCGCACCAGCAGCTCAGAGCGGGGTGTGGGGGGGAAGGGAGAGACAGTTGAGGTGGCTGTACCTGCAGTGTAGAGATGGATGTAGAGACAGCTGAGCCACGCGTTTTTAGTCTTTTAGCTAGCTAGTACTGCGCGCAACTAATTAGCATTACGCCAGTATCGACAGGTGGAGGTGGGGTGCGCAGCTCAGTTTGGTCGTTCGGCGCGCTCGGTTCTGTTAACAGGGCGGGGCACTTGACGTATTATGTCATGAAATTAGCATATCATGATATCATTTATTTGCCCGGGCAAGCTTTTTTTTACCGGTATTATTGTGAACGATATGATATGGCCCAGCCCTACTTCCACCTCCCGACGACATCACTGATTGAGGTCAACAGCACCCTACCTTCACTGACCACAGTGTTAGTAAAGTGCTGCTTTCTCCTCCTCAGCCACCTGATGGTTTGCCAGAATCTCCTTGGAGCTGACCGAGAGTCTCTATCCAAGGTCTCACCGAACTCCTCCCACATCTGAGCTTTTGCCTCAGCAACAGCCAAGGCTGCACACTGCTTGGCCCTCCGGTACTCTTTAGCTGCCTCTAGAGTCCCACTGGCCAACAAGGCCCGATAGGACTCCTTCAGCTTGACAGCCTCCCTAACTCGGGGTGTCCACCACCGAGTTTGTGGATGGCCACCATGAGAAGCACCAACAACCTTGTGGCCACAGCTCAAGGCAGCTACCTCAACAAGTGAGGCACAGAACATGGCCCACTCAGACTCAATGTCCCCCACCTCAGCTGGGATGCTAGCATGTGGTTAAAGCTCTCCCGAAGGTGTGAGTTGAAGATCTCTCTGATAGCATTCCCAATAAACCCTCACTACACGTTTGGGTCTACCGGGTCACTATATTAATGGACATCATGTCTTTCGCTTTTAACTCCATTGTTGCTTGAGTTATTTCTGTGTGCAGATTTTAATTATGTTCATACAGAGTAATACCTTCAAACAGTTTGGTCAGTGATCCCTGTTGGCTGGTACTTTGCTTACTTGAAGTTGAAACACTGGTTGTTGGCATTCTAGCCATGTAACTATCATAAATGGCTTGTGGTGTTTTTTTTTTTTTTTGTTTGTTTTTTTTTAAGTTTTGATAAAGATTTGTGGTGTTACCTCGAGAGGTAGCAACAGCAGCAAGGCAGGTTCTGCACAATACACGTCGTTGCGCAGCATCTTCTTTTTTATAGCCAAAATAATTGCAGACAATGGACGTGCTGCCCCTCTTTGGTACCAAACTTTCAGATTTATCAGCTTCTGTCGAGCTTGACGCCATTGTGCAACCAGTTAAAGCACAGTGTTGACTTCCCCACTCTCTGCTCTGCTCAGCTCACTCACAAGTCATGTAAACACCTTCAAGTGACCAGTCAAATTGCTGCCTTTGCGAATAGAAAATCTCGTGTTTTTATCATATTGCGATATTATTGCAAATGCAATTAAGGGTGCATTCACACTAGCCCTGTTTAGTCCGCTTTAATCAAACTCCAGCTCGCTTTCCTAGAAAGTCCGGTTCGTTTAGGGAGGTGTGAATGCGCCATCGAACTCTGTTATGGAACAAAAAGGTGAACTCTGGCCCGGGCTAAACCTAGGTCTCAGTCCGGTAGAAGCGAACTCCAGTGCGGTTCGAGTACAGTGTGAATGTAAACAGACCGAGCCCCGCTCCGCAGGGTAAAAAAACATGCATTGCTCTGACCTTATATGGAGCCGTCAACTGTCTTGTGTGAAAAACAATATTCTCCATTGTCTTCTGTCTCATCTTCTGCTCATGCTAAGTCCATTTTTGAAAAATGACAAAATATAACTCCTAAAACTGCTAAAACTTGATGCCACTTCGTTTTTATTGTTATTTACAGAAGAAGAAGACGTGTCTTCAGAGGTTTTTGTGTTGTTTCTTTCAGTAGTTCTTGGTGCAGCGCCCCCTCAGGCGAGCGGGGGAACAGGTTGGTTCAACAGGTTGACTCGACTGCACAGTGCAGTGTGAATGCAAACGCACCAGCTCAAATGTAACAAAAGGTCATGAATATTGGTCCCGAACCGAACCGAGTCTACCGGACTATCAGCTGTGAAAACAACCTAATTGTTCAACTCTAATAGTAACTTGTAAGTTTCTTTTGGCTGCTCCCTTCCTCAAGGGTCACCACCGCAAGCAAACTCGCATGAAGAATTTAGCAATTTGTTTTATGCTGTATGCCTTCCCGACGCAAACTGGGCTCGAACCCACAACCAAGATACCAAAACTTTAAGTACCAATGTAAACAGACAGCAGGAATACAAATAATGATTCTATTAAAATGTAAACATATTTCTGATTAAAACCCATTTAACAGCATCAGTAATCTTTATAAACCACTTGGTCTTTTGAATAGTCAACATGCACCCAGTGATTGCTGCTGCAACACTATGCCCAGTTATTTACCTTTGGACAGCTCATTAGCAGCTGGTAGAAACATTTTGACAAGTGCAAAAGAACAGCAAAAGCATACAGAAAAATAAAAATGTAAAATTACAGATGCTCAAAGAAAGAACATATAAAAATAACATAAAAAAAACAAGCTCTGATTAAAAACAGAAATAAAAATAAAGGAATATAAAAACCGCATGAAGTAACTGCTTTAATCAAAGGCAGCAGCGAAGAGGATGTTTTTCAACTTTGTTTTAAAGGAAACCCACAGTTGGAGCTGTCCGCAAGTTTTTTGTGAGTTCGTTCCACATATTTGGTGCAAAAAAGCTGAAAGCAGCTTCTGCATGTTTGGTTCTGACTCTGAGGATAGAGAGCACTTTTGGTTCAGATTCTTGATTGTTCATAATGTAGACGATCAGAGGTGTATTGGACATAGACCGTTTAGTGCTTTGTGAACCAGCAACAAGAGTTTAAAGTCAATTCTCTGAGAAACAGGACCTCAGTAGACCTCAGAACTGGACTAAAATTATCATCTCTCTTGGTAATTGTCTAAACTCAGGCAGCAGCATTCAGGATAAGGTGCAGTGATCTGATGTAGACCAGTAAATACTCCGTTACAATAGCCAAGTTGGATACAATTTAATGAATGGATGAGATTTTACAAGTCCTGCTGAGACACCTCTTCTGAGACACCTTCACCTGAACAACAACCTCAAATGGAGCAACAACACCACCAGCCTGATGAAGAAAGCTCATCAGAGACTCTACTTCCTCAGACGGCTGAGGCGAGCTGGTCTGGAAGCTCAGTCCTCACCTCCTTCTACAGGTGTGCAGTGGAGAGCATCCTGTGCTCCAGCATCAACGTGTGGCATGGAGGCTGCACAGCTGCAGAAAGAAAAGCTTTGCAGAGAGTGGTGAAGGCTGCACAGAAGATGTTGGAGTCAGTCTCCCCACCATCACAGACATCTACACCTCCAGAAGCAGGAAGAGGGCCACCTGCATCATGAAGGACCCCACTCACCCAGCACACACTTTTTTTGCCCCGCTCCCCTCAGGAAGGAGGTTGAGGAGCATTAAGTGTAGAACCACTAGACTGAGGAACAGCTTCTACCCTGAGGCTGTTAGACTCATGAATCTCTAACCAGGAGAATCACTGTACGGGGAAAAAATAAAGAAAGAAAAAATTTAAATCACTGTAATGCCACTTTAAATGATGATATGCGACTTATCCATGCTGCTGATCTCACACTGCTGTATTCATACCCATCTACTCATTCACTACAGACTCATGTTTGGGCTGCTATTTATTTATTTTACATTATTAGTGTGTAGCGTATATCTTAGATTAGGAATGCGCAATATAAACGGTATACGGTAGAAACGATAGAAATTTAGCCTACGATAGAGATCTGTCTTCTACCGGCAATGCTGTGTCTGAAGTAAAATCAGAGCAGTCACATTTAATCGTTAC
>NC_056518.1:518072-522634 GCF_014905685.2 Nematolebias whitei
ATCAAATACTTATTTCACACAATAAAATGGAAATTAATTATTTAAAAATCATACATTGTATTTTTCTGGATTTTTGTTTTAGATTCCATCACTCACAGTTGAAGAGTACCTATGATAAAAATTACAGTCATCTACAAGCTTTGCAAGTGGGAAAACCTGAAAAATCAACAGTGTATAGAATACTTGTTCTGCCCACTGTAGTTATAGCCACCCTTCACAATACATATTGCGATATGAATTTTATGCCATTTCGCACATTCTTATCTTAGATCTTTTAGCGTATAGTTTGGCATTCGTTTAGCGTATATCTTATGAGCCTTTTGCACTGCTCCTACTCAGCCCTACTCTGCTCAGCCCTGCTCAGATCAGCCGGGATTTGCACCGCACTTCAGGACCGGTTTTGGAGGCAAGTCCAGAATCCAAAAATCCTACTATTGAACTTTTAATGATCTTTAGTTCACCATTAAGAGTGAGAGTTCTAACTTATTTTATATATGAATATTTCTGTTCAGTACCCTGAGACGACTTCTGTTATGACTTGGCGCTATAGAAATAAACTGAACTGAATTAAATCTGATGAACCAGATTCTACAAAAACGTCTATATTTAAATTTCTATATTTTTCATCATTTAATGTATTTGCACTCATTGTGCCTTTTATTGTTCAATTTATATATGTGGTTTTGTTTCTTGTATACAGATTTTATTTGAGTGATTTAAAGTGTAATTCTTGTTTTGTGATTTGCTCAACTGTGGGTTAGAATAAAGTTGAACCAAAGGCTGTGTCTCTTCTTTAAACATGTTTGAGGGAAATATTCCTGAGATCCAACAATTTTGTCTTTTTGTGATTTACCAGCTCAGTTAACTTTAATTAACAGATTATTTTATAAAGTCAAAGTGAAAACAGGATTTCATGATAAAGCTGGCACTGTTTATTTATTTTTATTCTTCACTGATAAAAAAAACAAAACATTATTTTTTATACATTAAAAAAAAAAGTTTCCACCCTCCGTCCCTGACTCCCGGTCCTCCCGCCTGCCAGGGTAGGAATCCAGCCTTTGTGAGCACGTGTGGCCGGGGCTCGGGGTCCAGCCTGGCGTGCTTCAACGGGTCGGCAGCTTGTATGATCCTCCGCGGTGACTTCGTCGCTCGAATTTTGTCATTGGTCACCAAACACAAAAATACGCCTGGACTTCAGCATTAAACACGGCGTTGTCATTATTGTTTTTAAAATCTTCCTCCGCGTTCCGAGAAGTTGCAAATGGAGAATCGATGAAAAGTTTCTTAGAGAGATCCAGTGACTCCTCCCCCTGACCAATCAGTGTCCTGCATTCACGTTTCTGTCCCGACTTAGCTCGAATGGTCCCACCAGAGAAGCAGGGACAAAAAAAGGTCCTGAATTAGCTAAAAAGTACTGGTGCAAAAGGGACCTTTCTGTGATGGGCTGAGCAGAGTTGGGGCTGAGTAAGAACAGTGCAAAAGGGGCATTAGTGTTCATCTTAGATCCTTATATACGGTTTATTTTTATACTTTATTTGCTTTTTTTTGTGGGGGGGTGTAACTGGGAACTTGAGAACACAATTTCATTCCACCTCATGTACCACATGTGATGCGAATAACAATAAAGAACCTTGAACCTCAAGGGTTTTGGAAATATTTTTTCTCCATACTCTCAGGAGTTTTTAAGATTCAGTTTCAAAGTGATCCACTTATTGCTATTTTTGGAGTTCCTGGGACCACACTTAATCTATCCCGCCAGCAGGGGGAGGTCTTGGCCTTTTGCTCTCTCCTTGCCAGACGTTGTATTTTGCTCGCCTGGAAATCTCCCACACCACCATCCACATCACAATGGCTTAATACTGTAAGATTATACTTGAAGATGGAAAAAATTTTACTAACAGTGAAAGGTAGTTCAGAAAAATTTACCCACAAGTGGACACCCTTTGTGTCATATGTAAAATCTTTACCTTCATAGCGTATAGACTGATATGATTGACTCATCACATTACCATGTGACTTGTTTTTAGAGGATAAATGAAAGACTGAAATACTGTTTTCCTTTTGGTTTGTTGGGTCCCTCCTGTTCGTTCCTCCTCCCCCTCTCTCTCTACCAAAAACAAGACAAAATATCTTTTTTTTTTTTTTTTCCTTATTTTGTCTTGTTTTTGGTTAAGGGGGGAAGGGGAGGGAGGGGAAGAGGGGAGGGAGGGGGGAAAGGGGGAAGGAAAAAAAAAAGAAAAAATTGGAGAAGTCATGTAAATTCTGTTTAATGTATGTAATGTCAATTATATATTCTCCTGATAAATAAAAATTTAAAAAAAAAAAAAAAAAAAAAGAACCTTGAACCTTGAACATCAGCCCTTTAATTCTAGCTGTGCTCATTGGATTGGAGAAGGCCGTCTTTGTAACTGTTTTAATGTGGTGGTTCAGACTCGGGTCAGAGTCCATGAACACACCAAGATTTCAGGCTTTGTCAGAATCTTTTAGCATCACGGACTGAAGATGTGCGCTAACTTGTACTTAAAAAAAAATTCTAAAAAGTCTTTAAAACTCTGGCATGAAAGGCAGCAGGTGATCTGCATTCATTCAAGGAATAAATTCATTCTTGGCCATTCTTCTCCAAAATTAAACATTAAAAAATTGAAAGGTACTTAATAGGGGTGTAACGGTGCACGTGGGTGTATTGAACCATCGGTACGTAATGTTCGGTTCGGTCCACGTGCATACCGTTTCAGTTATTTTTTCACGCATTAAATTTTATTAATGAGAGATTATGCACCGCGGAACTAAAGTTCCTAAGCGTGTTTCAGCACGGTGCTATTATTTTGAAGCACGCGTAGCATTAGCAGCCTAGCAGGCAACGAACAAGCCATCTCATCGTGGTCTCCTGTTGGAAACATTATGTTTCTTGTTAAAAGACAAGAACAAATCCAAAGCTGTGTGTCGACGTTGTTTCACTGAGACTGGATCTGCAGCAGCAACACGTCCAACTTGTTACAACTTGAAACAACATCATCCGAACATGAACGTCTCTTTTAGCAGCTTGGTGCAAAGAGCGATAACAGCAGCATTTAAACAACTTTTATCAGATAATTCAGATCGGTCCAGAGCAATAACACAAGCTGTAGGAGTTTTTAAAGATATGGAGCTACGTTTCTGTTGTTGATGAGCCAGCTTTAACGTTATTGAGCCCCGCTGCCTACGACATCCATCACGTCAATGCTTCAGCCAAAAAGATGAAGCAGCATTTATGAAAAAGCTAAAACTGATACTGTCAACAAGCCCTGGAGCAGATTAAAGCCCTGCCACATGATGATGATGATGACAAGCGAGAGATTCAACCACCTCATAACAACCGTTCAAGAAGAGGTACTCCTTATTAGGGCTGCAACAACGAATCGATAAAAATCGATAAAAATCGATAAAAATCGATAAAAATCGATGATTAAAAGCGTTGGCAACGAATTTCGTTATCGATTTGTTGTGTCGTGCGATTATGCATCTTTCACGGCGCTGCGGAGTCGTTTCGTTTTGTTCACCTGCAGTTCATTGTCAATGCTGACTGACTGAATAAAGTAAAACATAAATAAAAACCTCTTCAGCACGAGTTGAACAGAGCGAGGAGGGAGGAGGAAGCAGAGCAGAGTGTTTTCAAAGCAAATTAAGTAAATTTTACAAATGACCGACGCAGAGAAAACTGTTTGACCCAAGTCCTTCAAAGTGTGGGAGAACTTCACAAAGATAAAAACTGAGAAACATGCAGCTTTGAAAATTGACGATACGACACGAGAGAACCACGGAGATGAAACGTAAACATGTCGGAGTCACGAGGAGGAGGAAGGAGCTGCAGCTGATCCAACTCTTCATGTGTTGCAGGTGAGTCTCTACAATTTAACACATTGTTCTGTTTCAAGAGAGAAAACGTAACGTCAGTCTGTCTGAAGATGAAGCTGCTGTTTGTTTGTTTGTTTATCTGATTAATGACGTGATAGAGAACGTGTGTGTTACTTTTTATTTAATTTAATTGGTACAATCAGTGTTTACATGTGATTTATAAATAAATCTAACACAAAGAGAATAATTTAATGATTAAGCTTCAACTTTTAATTTGCTGGCAAAGTCTGAAGACACTGCAGGTATGGCAGGATGATTTGCATTTAAACAGGAATTAAAGTAATTTATTACATCTACTCAAATGTGTGGAATTAAGTATTTTATATATATATGTGTGTGTGTGTGTGTGTGTGTGTGTGTGTTTAATTGCTCTTTTAGCTACTTTTGCCTGAACCTAACACTGTAAGTGAAACAAGGCATTTCTTGAGTTGCTGTAAATCATAATATAAAACATATTTACTGTCTCATTCCAGAAAACAACAACAAACAACAACATCCTTCATGATGGACAGACATCATGGACACCACAGCAGCAGCTGTCTTCACTGAAACATCCTGAACATGATCGTCACTGACATGAGGCCTCTGTCCATGGTTGAAGACGAAGGCTTCACTACAATGATCCACACTTTTAATCCAGGTTACAATAATCCACACTTTTAATCCAG
>NC_056518.1:522734-528264 GCF_014905685.2 Nematolebias whitei
ACTTTTAATCCAGGTTACAATAATCCACACTTTTAATCCAGGTTACACTCTTCCCTCATTCACACATTTTACAAAGTAGCTACATATTGTGCAGGTATAAAGACACATTTGTATATATTTTTGTGTACATTTATTTTTTTTAAGTTGTTTGACTAACTTTTATTTTTTATTATTCAATATTTTACTAACAGAATAGTCAAATAGCAACCTGTTTTTTGTGTGAATTGCTATGTCAGTCAAATGTTCAATTTTGGAATAAAGGTGTGGAAATTAAAACGTTGGTTTTTTTTTGCCGATTCATCGATTAATCGAAAAAATAATCGTCCGATGAATCGATTATTGAAATAATCGTTAGTTGCAGCCCTACTCCTTATTGTATTATTATGACCTAATTAACTTTTTTTATTTAAAATTATAATCTTATTAACTCTTTTTTTTTTTTTTTACCTCTTTGTGTTTTATTTCCAGTGTAGGACAGAGACAGCAGCTGAGTCGTCTTCCCTTCAGGAAAATCATCCACCAGAGGTCACGTCCAGCTAAGCAGTGTGTGATGAGTGAACTGTGAAGTTCTCCAGGGACCAGTTCCACCTGTGGGAGCAGCTCCAAGAGCTTGTGACTGGTGATGAGGCCACATCCAGCCACACTGCATCATGATCAAAGCTCTACCTCTTTATTGCTGCTGCTGTCGTTAGTGAGAGGTTTCCTCCACGGCTGGAGATATTCACTGCAACTAGATCTGGGCTTTTGGCAGAAAATGTGCACAAGTTGGTTTTTTTGGTCAAAAACTTTAAACTGGATTAGTTAAATTGTAAACAGTCTGTTGCTGCTGATTGTTCTGGTTCTGACTCTTATTGTATTTATTAAGATTTTTATCACTGTTAGCATAGTTTATTTATTGTAAAGAGCGCAGTTTATTTAAAATATCATCCAAATGGGTCACTTTTATTTATTTTTATATAAACGTATTGTTTACTTGGCATATTTCCTAGATGAACATTTTGTAACTCTTTATTTTGGCCTTTTTTGTACCAAAAATTAACCGAACCGAGCCCTCCTTGAAACTGAACCGAACCGAAATGTGATTTTAGCGTACCGTTAAAATCTTATTTTGTAGTTTTTGTTTGACATTTTCTAAATTTGAACTCTAGTTTGCAGATAAAGGTTCAATCAGGAAGCTACACCCATTTGTTGGTCTTGGTAAAGTATGATGTCTGCAAGGAAAGGAGATTTAATAAATTATGAAAAAGTCAAGTGGCGTACCCAACAAAGTTAAGTTAGGACCTCTGGATGGTTTCTTTCTGTTCAAACTTTTTCCACTAAGGGAGTGTGCTGTTTGGTAGCTCCTCAGATTAAAGAAGTTATTTGGATGAAGGACAAAATGTCTCAGAAAAAAAAAAAAAAAAAACGTCCAGATGACCTGACTGAACATTGTAGGATTTTTACCTGGATTATGAACTTTGGCAATAATTAATCCAGGTAGAAAAATCCAACAGTTAAGTCAAGTCCTCTGGACAGTTTCTTTTTGTTGAAACCTTTCGTCTTTCATCCAAAAGACTTCATCAAGGAGCCACAACAAACTCAGTCTGGATTATTGAGCATGGATCAGGAGGTTTTAAACAACTTTGGCCATGACTGCCTCAAACGAGTCAGAGGGGGAGAGGGCGGACTCCAGAAACTACCCGGGTACCATCAAACTGGCTGACTCAATATGTGAAGGTGCTTTTTATAAGTCTGAGTTTGTCGTGGCTCTTCAGACTGATGAAGTCTTCTGAATGAAAAACAAAACATTTCAACGACAACAACAAAAAAACGCCCAGAGGGAGCATGAATCAATTCAATTTATTTAAATAGCACCAAATCACAACAAGTTATCTCAGGACACTGTACAGAAACATTCCCACACAGAAAAGCCCATTAGTAAAGCTCTCTATGTAAGGAAGCAGCAGACAAGTTGAATCTTCACTTCGTCGCAGTCTCACAATCAGGATATCAAGTGGCATACATTTTTTTATTTTGATTTCAAAAATGCTAAACAAGTTGTCAAAGGCAACTCTGTGACTAACAGCACTGTTGGATGCAAACAAACTTAACATTAGACTTTTAAAATTCAATTTAGTGTTATTATTTTTTAACAGCGTCAATAAAAGGCTTGCAACTTCCTCTGAGCTCTTTTTAAGTGGAGACAGAAGTTGGGGATCACTGCCCTGGGGAACATAAATATTTCATACTTTGTTACTACTGTGACACAACAAGATCACAGACATTTACAGCCATGTCACTGTGGACAGTAAGATGTTGTACAGCTCTTGATAAATGCAAATTGGGTTTGCTGAAGATTAGGGAACATATGCTTATGCTATGATACCATCCAACAAAAAGGATGCACTGACTGCAGCCTGGGATGCATTTGAATTCAAAGTATTGTAAATGTGGTCACAAGAATCCGAGGCTGCCTTTGAGTGTGCCCTGTGTGTTTAAGTGTGAACCTGCTCAGATCAGAGTGCGTCAGATTAATTTATATTTGAAGGATCTGATGAAGCTGGCAAATGCAAGAAGTAAAGCCCCTACAATCCTGTGTACACAAACTGAAAGATGCACAAAGTAATCATGTGACGGTGCAGGGCAGAAAACAAAATCAAAATGTGCCCAGTTTTAAACTGGAAAACCACTCCACACACATACATTTGTGTTTGCACCTGTGAGAAAGTCCCAGCTACAGATTCACTTTGCTGCAATTCTCATCTTCTTCTGATCATTTATTTTACTCCCAGAATGAACTTGGCACAAGCCAGAGAATCAATAGTCAGCGAGACGGCCACTAACAGATCTTAACGGTAAGACAAACAGCTAAGGAGGTGATACGTGCCGTTAATTGCAGCATTTCGTTAACCGTGTTTGTGTAAATGACATCTTAAGGATTTAAAGGTCTGGTCTGGAGCCAGTTTTAGATATGGCTTTTCTAAAAGTAGAAAAATGAAGTCCCTTCCAATCTTAGTAAAAAGATGATCTGCTGGATTACAATTTCTGGACTGTTCAACACCAGAATATCAATCTCTGCCTTTGAAACCATATTCAAACTTTAATGCTTCAATAAAAGATAAATAATGCATCATAGTCTCTTTTTTATTGCTTTAAAAATGACACCACTCTCCTTGAGGAGCACACCACGCTGTTCACATCTCTCTGTGATGTTAATGCTAATCTCGTTCTCACAACTACCAAACTGTTTAACAAAGCTCGAGCAGGAAATACTTTGAGCTTTACAAAAATGACCAATACAGTCAATTTGTTGAGATGTTTCTTTTGTGTTGGGCTGCAGAAAAAAGTAGTTCTGAAAATACGTCTGAAAGTGTTGATATGGTAACAAATTTTGATTATGACTGTAAGATGCACACGTATTTTACTAACTCCACACTAATATGTCGGTACTTATTTAAGCACTGATTATCTTAATGTTCATGCACAGTCATCTCAGTTTGTTATCGTTTGCATTTTTACTTCTGCCTCATTGCTAGTCAGCCACTATCACTAGCAATCCGATTACCACTTGGGTGTAAAATTACATGCGATTTTACATGAACATCAAAACGCCTTCAGTGAGGGCCTATAAATTCTGCAAATATAAAATGTTATACTGTAGTCCCTGGATATTTTTCAGTTTTCACGGACTCACTCTTTCGTGGGTTTTCAACGCAAGGTTGTACACATGGTTTCCCGGTGGCCTGAAGGCTCAGTGACTGCCGAGAGGGCGGAGGGTGGATCTGATCACTGCTGTGAGGTTCAGTGAGGCGGATACCAGAGTGGGCGGCATGGATTGTTTATTTAAAATAATCAAGTGCGACCCGAACTAGGGCTGAACAATTTATACCTCAATATTGCGATTTAATATGCAATTATTTTTCAATGTCTTCTTCTCTTGTATTTGTCAACGAACACAAGCAATAAATCTGTTTCAGTTGCAAAGAACTCCAGGTTTCAGCTCTGCTGCAACTTTGTTCCAGCATTTTTTGTATAGCTCCGGGATAGCAACTTGGCTAATATGTGTGCACGAGAGCGTTCTGTAAAGCTTATCCATTGAGTTTACAAAGCCGTAAACCCAGGCTTGGTCACTGTATTAATGGGCATCATGTATTTCGCTGTGAACTCCGTTACTGCTCGAGCTATTTCCGCGAGCCAATTCGAATTATGTTCATACAGAGTAATACAGTAGTCCCTTGTTTATCACAGTGGATCCGTACCCTGCAGCCCTGCGATTAGTGGAAAACCATGAAGTAGAGATACAGTCCCTCGCTGCTTCGCGGTTCGTTTATCGCAGATTTGCTATATTGCGGTTTTTCAAAATAAGACTGGACATGACACAATTGGCTGATTGATGGATGAGCCATGGATTGTTTTGTTTATTTAAAATCAATTATTTTAAATGATTTTGCACCATGTGTGCAGCCCACAAGTGCAGAGGAAAGCTCCCTTTGGGAGTTTGGGCGTCTGTGGCTGAGTGGTTAGAGCAGTCATCCTCCAATGCGAGGGTTGGGGGTTCAATTCCACCAGCATGCCGTTATGTCCCTGGGCAAGACACTGAACCCATCATACCTCTGATGTGTGTCCCATCAGTGTATGAATGTGATAAAGTTCTGATTAACACCTGATTTAACTCCTCACTTACCCTGAAGACAGTTCCCACCTGCCTGAAGACTGCCACCATCATCCCAGTCCCAAAATGCTCTACAGTGACTGGTCTGAATGACTATCGGCCAGTGGCCCTCACCCCGATAGTCGCTAAATGCTTCGAAAAACTGGTCATGACTCGCATCAAAACAACCATCAACACCAACGAGGACCCTCATCAGTACGCATACCGTGAGAACCGATCAACAGAGGATGCCATCTCTGTGGTCCACACTGCGCTCAACCACCTGGAGCAGAAAAACTCTTACGTCCGTATGCTCTTTGTGGACTTCACATCCGCCTTCAACACCATGATCCCCCAAACCCTGATGGACAAACTATCCACACTAGGACTAAGCCCCTCCATCTGCAACTGGGTACTAGACTTTTTAACAAACAGACCACAGTTAGTGAGGATCCACAACCTCTCCTCCTCCACCATAACCCTCAGCACTGGCTCTCCTCAGGGATGTGTGTTGAGCCCCCTCCTGTTTACTCTGCTCACGTATGATTTAGGGCTGCAACTAACGATTATTTCAATAATCGATTCATCTGCAGATTATTTTTTCGATGAATCGGCAAAAAAAAAAGTTTTAATTTCCACCCCTTTATTCCAAAACAGAACATTTGACTGACATAGAAATTCCCACAAAAAACAGGTTGCTATTTGACTATTCTGTTAGTAAAATATTGAATAAAAAATAAAAGCTAGTCAAATAGCTTAAAAAAATTAATGTACACAAAAATATATAGAAATGTATCTTTATACCTGCACAATATGTAGCTACTTTGTAAAATGTGTCCTTGAGGGAAGAGTATAACCTGGATTAAAAGTGTGGATTATTGTAACCTGGATTAAAAGTGT
>NC_056518.1:528364-532959 GCF_014905685.2 Nematolebias whitei
CCAAAACTTTATCACAATATATTTCTTAATTTCGGTCAATAGTGATATAATTCAATATTGATATAAATAATATAAAAGCCTCAGAAAAACTGTACAAATAAATTAATGTTCACCTTTTATTTGTATTTAGCCATGAAATAAATTTGAAATCACCATCAAACATAAACTCTCAGCTTTGTCAATATGAATAGTTTTAACTTGAAACAACAACATAACCTAACCCATGTAGCAAACATCTGCATTTGCTGCATGGGTTTCTCTTTGGATACAGCTGGGGGTGCTGTTTCAGGGACACGATGGCTCCAACTCTTATCGTGCTTCATCTTCTGACTCTCAGCAGATTCTATCGAGTGGAACAAGTTAGATGTTCCCACCGCTAGTTGGAACGACTCTGTCACATTTTGCAGCTCACCAAAACCTGCAGTTTATCGGATCTTAGAAAGCCGAACCACTTCCACACCACCGTCTTTCCTCTCTTATCAGTGATGTCATCTGCTTTCTCTTTGCTTGTGAAACCTTGTTCAATCACATTCTGACCGTCATGGGCACTTGGGGTTAGGCCATATCATATCGTTCACGATAACGGTAAAACATACTTACCCGGGAAAATAAATGATATCATGATATGCTAATTTCTTGATGTAAATACGTCATCCCACCACGCAGCGGATTATGCTGCAATGAAGGCATAAACAAAGACATCTGAGCTGAGTGCTGTTTGTCCCAACAATTTTTGAGCCAATCAGCATGAGGGTTCAGCATGAGGGAAGACGTTGCTTTTAGCTTTTTAGCTAGTGTGCTACTAACTTGGATTTGCGTCAGAGCAGGCGGGTGAGGTGGGGGTGCATGCAGTTCGGTTCAGTAGACTGTGAGCTCGGTTCTGTTGATGCGACGGGGCACCCCGCTTGTATAATGGTAGGGGAAACATTGAATGCATCGGCCACTGATTTATGGTCAAGTCTGACTGCGGAGCCTGACCTAAGTCTGACTGTGCACTAACAGCAAGTGGGAACTGTGCAGCTCAAACCTCGAGACCAACTGTTTTCCGGATGATCGGGAAATTGGTTGATGGCTGTTCTGATCAGCAATCCTTTCAGGCAGCATTTCATTAGTTTTCAGCATTTGTCACAAGTTTTGGAAGTTATAGCTCAAATATTTTCTTGTAGGTTACATTTATGCAGATCATAAGTTTTAATTTTATTTATTTAGCACAAGAAGTAGCACTAAGCTTTTTGTTTCTTTAATTTAATTTAATTTTTCTACCTAACACAGGAAGCTGTTAGCTCTGGAAGCAAACTGTTAAACAGCTTTGGACACAAAGACCTTTGTCACACACTTCAACAGAGCAGGTAAGATACATAACATCTTGTAATGTCTGCCTGGTGAGGCTGATTAATTATAAAATATGATAAGTGAAATAAATAAAGAAAAATTGAGCTACTGTCATTTATAATGGCAATGGTCACATTTTCTTGACTTAATTTCAATTGTAAATCTCTTGTTTTTGATAAAATATTTTTTTCCAAAAGAAAGGCCAACAAACTGTAATTTGTAGTCACTGTAACCCTATTTTACAATACCATACCACTTTATTTATAGAGCACTTAAAACAGCGACAAGGCCAACCAAATTTTGACTCGTGCACTGTCTTCTTGGCACTTAATATGCACACAGGCACAAAGGCTTATATATATATCCATATACATACATACAAATACCTCATAAAGGAATACATCCATGATTTACCTTCAAAACAGCACTTAGTTTATCTATAAACCATAAATAATCAATCATTAAGGACTATGTTATTGTCTGGGTGTTTTACTATTTTTGATATTTGTGATAATGGGTGTGGTTTAATTATATTTTCACAAGCACAAATATGGGCATCTTAAGGTTTGTCACATGGAATATTAATGGAGCCGGTAGCCAACATAAAAAATATAGAATCTTTAACCAGATTAAAAGATTAAAGGCAGGTGTTGTATTACTCCAAGAAATTCATAAATTACCGTCAACTGTGGATGAGCTAAAATCTCCTGAGTTTCCTGATGTATTCTCAGCCTGCTATAACTCAAGACAGAGAGGAGTAGCAATATTAATACATAAAAATGCGAACTTCACAATATTAGACACAGTTATAGACCCGCAAGGTAGATATATAATATTAAAATTATCCATACTCAGTCAAAAATATTGTATTGTTAGCTTATATGGGCCAAATGTGGACGATGCTGCTTTTTTTCATGATCTCCTCTACTCTATCAAATCACATGGATTGCTCGCTGGTACTGGGAGGTGATCTTAACTTTGGTCTAGATAACAAAATAGACAGGCTGAATGCAGTAGGAGCTCAACGCAGTTGGCAATCCATAAATGTAGTTAAACAGTACATGAGTGATTATGGACTCTGCGATGCATGGCGGTCTCTTCACCCTAATAGTAAAGAGTATTCTTTCTTCTCACATGTGCATCACTCTTACTCTCGTCTGGATTATTTTATAATCAGCAACTCATTGCTGACCAACATTTCAGACACTAAGATACACCCTATTGCTGTCAGCGATCATGCACCAGTTACTTTAAATTTAGATAATAAGAAAGAAATCCCAAAAAGTATAAACTGGAGATTAAATACCTCACTGCTTATGGACGAAGAATTTATAGAATACTTTAAAAATGAATGGACATCGTATTTAGAGTTTAATGACTTGCCAGGAACATCAGCGTGTACACTCTGGGAGGCTGGGAAAACAGTTATGAGAGGGAAAATAATATCCTACGCAACAAACAAAAAGAAAAAAGAAAATAAACGTATTGAGGAATTAGAGAAATCTATCAAATTATTAGAAAGTTTACAAGGAGAGGAAACACAGAAAAAACTACGCAAGATAAAATTAGAACTAAATGAATGTATTGACAAAAAAAAACAAATTCTTGGTACAAAGACTTCGCTTAGAACATTTTGAACACAGTAATAAATCAGGTAGCTTTTTAGCTAATCAACTCAAATTAAATAAAGAAAAACGTCTATATATGGTATTAAAGATACAAATGGTAACATAACTTATGACGAGGAAAAAGTAAATAGTGTTTTTAGAGATTTCTATAAAACTCTATACACTCCACAAATAAATCCAATAGATGAAGATATTAATCAATTCTTGGAGAGAGTAATACTTCCAAAACTAGACAGTAGTCAATCTTCAGAACTAGACTCACCATTAACATCAGATGAGCTCCGTGAAGCCATTAAAAACATGCCTAATAAGAAATCTCCAGGCCCAGATGGATATCCAGCAGAATTTTATAAAGAGTTCTGGAACATCCTGGAACCAATATTTCACAGAATGCTACACGAGTCAGAAGAAAATGGCAGATTTCCAACACATATGAATTCAGCCAACATTAGTCTACTATTAAAACCAGGCAAAGACCCAGTACTACCTACCAGTTATCACCCCATCTCTTATTAATGTGGATGTTAAAATAATTAGTAAAGTCCTCTCTAAAAGATTAGAGAAAATAATTCCTCTCATTATTCATCCTGACCAAACTGGATTCATAAAAGGAAGACACTCGACCACAAACACATGCAGATTATATAATTTAATAGAGTATTCATATAGTAAAAATATTGAAACAGCTATTTTGTCTTTGGACGCAGAAAAAGCATTTGATAGGGTAAACTGGAAATTTTTATTTTCTACATTGAGTAAATTTGGTTTTGGGGACCATTTCATTAATTGGTTAAAAATATTATATAACTCACCAAGAGCATGTGTCAGGACAAATAATCAAATATCTTCAAGCTTCTGTTTACAGAGGGGGACCAGGCAGGGATGTCCACTTTCACCTGCGCTATTTGCTATTTTTATTGAACCTTTAGCAGCAGCAATAAGACAAACTGCTGATATTAAAGGTATACTGTGTAGAAATATAGAACATAAAATTAGTCTTTATGCTGACGATGTTTTACTTTTTCTTCAGAACACAGAAAACTCAATATCTAATGTTATCGAATTAATAAACTCGTTCTCAAAAGTTTCTGATTATTCTATAAATTGGTCAAAATCTACAGCTCTTCCTATAAACTGCGTGTTTAATACTTCTCTCAATGAACGACTACAATCAGGTAACATTACATACTTGGGCATTAATATTTCTCCCAGATTGGAAGACTTAATAAAATTGAATCATATCCCAATTTTAAAGAACATTGAAGATGATCTTACTAGATGGAAATCTCTGCCCATATCACTTATGGGAAGAGTTGCCTCAGTAAAAATGATGGTCCTGCCGAGAATAAACTATTTATTCTCAATGATTCCAAATAAACCTTCAACTGAATGGTTTAAGTCACTGGACTCTTTGATATCTAAATTCCTTTGGAAAAACAAAACTCCACATATTAGCTTAAAAGCATTACAGAAATCTAAAGATACCGGAGGATTAGAACTTCCCAACTTCTATCACTACTATTTAGCCAATAGGTTACAATATATCTCAAAGTGGTTAAATCCAAATACATTAGATGAAACTTGGATAGACATAGAACAAACTTTATGCAATAATATTAAGATTTCAGATCTACC
>NC_056518.1:533059-535323 GCF_014905685.2 Nematolebias whitei
GGGACACCACCAAGTCATTGGTTCAGGTATGTTGACGACACCTGGGTTAAAATTAAATCTCAGGAAGTCCAACATTTTACTGACCACATCAACTCTGTGGATAAATACATCAAGTTCACACGAGAAGATGTAAAAAATGGCAAGTTGGCTTTCTTGGACTGTGAGGTCTCAGTCTTTGATAGAGGACATTTGCAAACCGAGGTGTACCGCAAACCCACCCACACAGACCAGTATTTGCAGTTTGACTCCCATCACCCTTTGGAGCACAAGTTAGGAGTCATCAGGACTCTGTATCACAGAGGCCAGATTTGTGCAGTGTATGACTGATTGTTGTCCTATGGACGGACTCTCCCACCTCAGCTGTAGATCTCTGCAGTTCATCCAGAGTGATCATGGGCCTCTTGGCTGCATCTCTGATCAGTCTTCTCCTTGTTCCAGATGAAAGTTTAGAGGGACGGCCGGGTCTTGGTAGATTTGCAGTGGTCTCATACTCCTTCCATTTCAATTTGATTGCTTGCACAGTGCTCCTTGGGATGTTTAAAGCTTGGGAAATCTTTTTGTATCCAAATCCGGCTTTAAACTTCTCCACAACAGTATATCAGACCTGCCTGGTGTGTTCCTTGGTCTTCATGATGCTCTCTGTGCTTTGAACAGAACCCTGAGACTATCACAGAGCAGGTGCATTTATACGGAGACTTGATGACACACAGGTGGATTCTATTTATCATCATCAGTCATTTGGGACAACATTGGATCATTCATAGATCCTCACTGAACTTCTGGACTGAGTTTGCTGCACTGAAAGTAAAGGGGCCCGATAATCCCACTTTTCAGTTTTTTATTTGTTAAAAAAGTTTGACACATCCAATAAATTTCATTCCACTTCACGATTGTGTCCCACTTGTTGATTCTTCATAAAAAATTAAATTTTATATCTTTATGTTTGAAGCCTGAAATGTGGCAAAAGGTTGAAAAGTTCAAGGAGGCCGAATACTTTTGCAAGGCACTGTACAGCCAACAATAGCAAACATATAAAGTGTAAAAAGAAACAGTAAATAAGAATCTAAGATATACACTAGGACATTGGTCCTTGACCATTTTTGCGCCATGGACCATTGGTGGGGTTCCTCTCCCACAGATTTTTAAATAAAGTAGATACCATTTCCTGCATTCTGGTGTATTTTACAAAGGTTTATTAGAGTAGATTAACATGAAACAAAAGATGTAAACTCATTATTGAAATCTCTGACTGCAAAGCGTTTGTCACGCAACACTACTGTAGCTCTGCAGGTAAGGGGTGTTCACTTCAGGACAAATGGATATCGCTGATTGGTTGGTTGTTGAAGTGCCTACTGGATTGATTGACAAGTGGGTCGAGAATCTGACTACAGTAGTCCCTCACTACTTTGCAGTTCATTTTCGCGGACTCGTGCTATCGCACTTTTTGAAAGGAAAACTGGACATGATACACAATTGGCTGACTGATGGATGAGCCACACGTTCAGCATGGAATTTTTATTTAAAGGGGCAGCTGTGGCTGAGTGGTTAGAGCAGTAGTCTTTCAATGCGAGAGTTGGGGGTTCGAATCCACCAGCAGTCACATGCCGAAGTGTCCCTGGGCAAGACACTGAACCCCTCATAGCCTCTGATGTGTGTCCCATCGGTGTATGAATGTGATCTAAAGCACTGATTAGTCTCATTAGAATGATTTGTTCAATTAGCTTTGTAGTGATTTAGAACAGAGCTGTATAAATGGGTAAATGAGGACACAGATTGTTGTAAAGAACTTTGAATATCTTGAAAAAAGATAGAAAGGCGCTGTATAAGTACAGTCCATTTACCATTTAAAATAAATTGTTTTAAATTATTTAGCACCTGCTGCACATTTGTGCAGCCCACCAAAATCTTCTTTAGGCAGCGTGTCATATTTCCGCTCTGCAGTGGAGAAGTGGGCATGGCCAAACGTGCTGGAAGGTGGCAGAGTGCAGCGTTGATTTCATGAAATTCTGTGCTCTTTTAGAGGGTTTAGAGTTTATAAACATTGTTTAGAATATTGCAAGTGTGTGGGAAGGGTTTAAAACTTGTATTTTATACATATATATATTATATATATTATATAATATATATATTAGGAATGCGCAATATAAACGGTATACGGTAGAAACGATAGAAATTTAGCCTACGATAGAGATCTGTCTTCTACCGGCTAACCGCAGTAATGCTGTGTCTGAAGTAAAATCAGAGCAGTCACATTTAATCGTTAC
>NC_056518.1:535423-538867 GCF_014905685.2 Nematolebias whitei
ACCCAGGTGTCGTCAACATACCTGAACCAATGACTTGGTGGTGTCCCCACTAGCTCGGGAGCCAGGCAGAAGGAGAAATCCTACACAAAACAGGCTCTAGAGCAATGTGGATATCCTAACTGGGCCTTCCTGAAAGCAGAGAAGAAACCCAAACAGGACTCCATTCAGCCATCAGGTGAAAAGGAGGAACCCAGACCCAGACCAGTGGTCATTCCGTATGTTGAGGGAGTATCAGAGAAACTGAGACGTTTATTTTCTAAACATAACGTCCCAGTGGCTTTTAAACCCCAAAATACATTACGGCAAATACTGGTTCATCCCAAAGATCCAGTCCCCCGGCACAAACAGAGTAATATTGTGTATGTTGTTCAGTGTCAGGAGGGCTGTCATCAGTCTTACATCGGGGAAACTAAACAGCCACTGGCTAAAAGGATGGCCCAGCACAGAAGATCAACATCATCAGGCCAGGATTCTGCGGTCTACACTCATCTCCAGGCCAGCGGTCACTCTTTCAAGGATGAAGATGTTCACATCCTGGACAGAGAGGAACGATGGTTTGAGAGAGGAGTAAAGGAGGCCATCTTTGTGAAAAGAAATCGTCCATCATTAAACAGGGGTGGAGGCCTCCGGGTTCAACTGTCCCCCTCTTACAATGCTGTGATTGCTAGTATCACTCAGCCCTCTGTGAATAGTAAACAGCCATCAGTGTGCTAATGATCCATTGTTAGGCTGATGGTCCCTCTTGAGCATGTAATCAGCTGGTTTTGGTTGTCAGCAGCAAACTGGTTGATCCACTCTGAGAAGGTGCTATTTAAGAGACTGAGCTGAAAACAACACCTCAGACTGAGGGAGTCTCTTGGATGAGAGACGAAACGTTTCTATATTTTTTTGCTTTGTTTTGTTTTTTGTTTTTTTGAATGTCCAGAGGACCAGAATGAACTTTTTTGGATAAGTGTATAAGGCTTCTCTAATAGAACATTTAATAATAACTGTGAAGCAGCAGAGACCCGACCCCCATGACCAGAGGCAGACAAAAAAGGGGGGACCAGAGCCCAAGACCCCAGGAGGGACCCCGACCGCGGAGCCCCCAGGGCCACCCACACAGGACGAACCACTCACCCACCCCCCAGATCGGACCACAGGGGAGAATCGCAAGATCCCCACCAGCGACCACATGCAGTGACCCCCCAGGGCCAACAGCGACAAACTCATAGGCCCCCGCCGAAACCCGCCGCACCGATGCAGTTCCAGGCCCGGGCACCGAGGCCCGGGTACCGAGGCCTGGGCACCGAGGACGCACACCACCCAGGCCAAGGCCTGACAGGGCCAGAGGACCCGAGCCCCCCCAGGCAGACACCAGGCCGAGCCGACACACACTCAAGCGCCCAGCCCCCGACACCAAGGGCCCCAAGCGCGCCAGCAGGCAGAGGCACACCCCACCAGGGGGCTGCGCGATAGGGGTGCGATGCCAAGCACCCCCAGTTGTATCAAAGAGGGGGCAGTCCAAGTCTCGGCCTAACAAATACCCATACAGACACAATCACACAGTCCCAGCCTCTTTCTCACACTAACTCACTCAAAGACATACAATAACGATACATTTCATTCTTATTCCCGATACGCACTCTATACCCCCCAGGTCCAAGACATGTTCCCGCCCTCTACAGGGGGCAGCCCATGCCCAAACCCAGGAGGTAGACCCATTCATTCTCGAGCGGAGAGGAGCCGATATCCCAGACCCAGCCCAGGCCACGCCCAGCCTACAGGACACCCCCCGGCACGAAGAGGTCACGCCACCGACCACCCCCACACACCGCCAACAACCAAGCACGCGCCCCCAGCCGACCGCCCGCCAGGCCCCGACAGCCACCCCGGCCAGCGGGCCAACCATGGCACCCAAGAGCCAAGCTCAGGGGGTCCAAACAACCCCAGGGAGAGCACAGCGCCAGCACCGCCCACGGCAATCCCCCAGACCCCGAACCCCCACATAGTCCTGGTCAACACCCGAAGGCCTGCCCTTCTCCCGGACCCCACCCCCAGAATGGCAGTTAGGGAACCAGGGGGGTGAGGGAAACAACAAAACGAGCGAATAAGACCCCGACACATACACCCCCGCCCCTAGATGTGCTGTTTATGTGTTGTTGTATAGTGCCATTAAAAAGGAAAGAAGAAGGAGCAAAGGCTGGCATGATGCCAGTTTCCCCTCCACCCCAACTCTATCCAAACCCTAGTGTCTAAATGCAACCGTTGTAAGTGAGCACAGGCACAGGGGGCGAGAGTAAAGTCATCCCACCACCCATAGCCATAGTGCTCACCTCCAGTTCCTATATTTGAATGTCATGAGGATGTTACGAGTGAATGTCTAAGGTGTACAATAAAATTGAGTCCCAGGTGGCTATGGTCAACAGAGATGTAAAATTTTTGCAGCACACCTGAGCCCAAACAACCCTAAATGTGTGGAATTGAAATGAAGAGGGTGGAGGTGCATGGTGAGGGATGGGGAGAAATATAACTGTAAGAACAAATGCTCCCACAGGGAGTCAGCTCCCCCACTGACCCAACAGGCCCCCCCAGTTCCCCAAGGTCCACCCAGGGATTTAGGCCAAGACACCTCTCCATCTGGACCGACCACCAGGCCCGCTGAGCTCTAGACCAGAGAGGGACAGAGCCCTGAGGGCCGCCAGAAGCAGTACCAGCGGCCCACACACCCGAGGGCCGCCAAGACTCCCACAAACAGCAGTCAGCCCGCCACCAGATGAAGCCAAACCCCACCAGGATGACCCGGCCAAGAGCGCCCGCCCAACCGCCGACAGAGCCAGGAAGCACCGGGAGTGAGCCCCCACCACAGGAAAGGGGCCAGCCAGTCGGCCATGCACAGTCCTGGGCCGCCCCCAAGGACATCCACCCCATCCCTACCACAGAAGAAATACTACACCCACCCCTCATTCGGACATCTCTCGAAACACATAGCACACTAGACACCTAGGCTGGGTCAAACTACCCCCTCTTAGGGGCCACTGGTCACGTCCCCAAACACCCAATCCCCCAGCCCATGAACCCACAACCTACCAGCGAGCCGAAGGCCCCCGCCCAGAACCGGGCACCAGAGCGCAAGCCGGCCCAGAGCCCGGCAACCCGCCCGCCAGAGCCCAAGATCCCCGATCCCCACAGGCCCAAGCCCGGGGGCGATAAGCCCCCAGAACCCCAAGCCCCCGCGCCCACCCCGAACCCACACCAGCACAGCCAGGCTACCAGATCGGTGACCCACGACCGCCGCCACAGACCACCTGAGGGCCCGCATGCAGCCACCAGCAGACATCCCCCAGAACCACCCAGGCTCTCCCCAGGGCGAAAGCAGTGCCCCCCTGCCCAGGTACCCCCAAGAGCCCAGCCCCCGGCAACCCCCCCGGCGCCCCAAACCCATACACCCGCCTCCACATCAAC
>NC_056518.1:538967-541732 GCF_014905685.2 Nematolebias whitei
AAAAATTCAGTGCTTTAGAGTAAAATACACTAAAAAGAGCTTGGTGATCTAGTATCTGTTAAGAAATAAGCACATACAGAGTAACACTGCATAGAAGCATTTACTTAAATATGTCATGAACCAGAGGCCGGATCGCAAACAACAACAACAACCACTGAGAGGGTTAAAAGATTTATTGTGAAATAAAGTAAAACTCTGGAGTAGGTCCGGTTCTGGGCTGGTTCCGATCTTCTGATTGGTAGTTCGTGATTGGGTAGTGTTGTAGTGGCGGGCTGCCAGTAGAAGTAGAACTGATGTTAAGGTCCACTGGAACGGAGTCCAACAGGCTTGCAACTAAAAGATAAAAGGTTAGTAGATGCAGGGGGGAAAGAGACTAATTGGGGAAATGAATCTGTGGGAATCAGATTCAGGGGTAAGGATAAGTCCGTGATACAGAATGAGCTTGACCTTTAATCCGTGATCCAAAAAAAACAGTCAGAAGGGAAAGGCAGAGTTCATACCGTGAAGTCAGTTGTTCAGCAGAAGTATCCAGTACGTGATCCAAAAAGAGAGTCAAAAAACAAGAGCATGAGTCGGTACCTGATCAGATGAGCAAAAGCAGACGAGGGCTGAGGCAAAAGCGTGGTCGTGGTCAAGGCAAGGGTCATGAACGTGATGAGTCAATCAATGGAATGCTGGAAAGTCTACTGCTGATGAGACAGGATAGAGAATCTGGCCCAGACTGAGAGGAATGAGTGAACTTAAGTACTGACTGGACCAGGTGGTGGAGCTGTGGGATAATGAGCGGTGACAGGTGACATGAGTTGAGTGATTACTGAGTGTGCAGCATGACAGAGGAGCTGACAGAGAGCAGAGCTATGACAAAATATTCATGAATTGGGGTAAAACCTGAGACAGGTGCCCACATTTGAATAAGTGACTTATAACGGTACTTTTGTGTAAACCCACAGCTAAAATAGTGTGAAACTCATTGACATTTGAATACAATTATTTACCTGTAAAATATCTGAAGCTTGCAACTGTCTTTAACAGATAAAGTGCTACACAGTGAAAAACATGACAGGTGTGTTAGAAAAAGACTTTGATCCTTATGGGATGAAGGGCTGTTTAGAATATGCGTTGAAGCTGCTGACAGCACCCTTACATCCATATAGACAGGAACAGGCGGACAGCATGAACCCAAAAGAGTTATTGGACAATCTGATGGAGGTCGCAGAAAGTGTGACCTCTACAGAAATAACAATGTCAAGCTATGAAAAGCTGGCTACAATGGCAATGTTGCTGAAAGAATCTTACTTTGCATTAAGACGGGATCACGTCGTGACACTGTCACAAGTTTCCCGCTGCGAAATTGAGATAGATGTGCTTAAAAAAGATCTGCACAAAAGCAGAGTGGATAAAGAGGTATTCCTGGAAGAAGTTATGCGTTTACAAAGTGAATGTCAAACCTCCCAGGAACGCTTAAAAGCATGTGAGGAAAAACTAAGAGCAGCAACAAATAAAAGTTATGACGAGGGGCGAGGTGGTCTGAAATCCGGAGCAGACCTTGATCTGTGTCGGGATAATCCACCAAAACCTCCAAAAATCTTTTACAGACCTGATGCTTTTAGACTCATCCAACCACCCTCACCTAAAGTGGTAGGAACAGACCTGAACAGGTCTCCTCCACAAAACATGCAACAGTGTGCTGTAAACAGGACAGAGGCATGTTCTCATGATAAGACGCCCATAGAGGTGTTTCCTGGTGTAAAGGTTAAACCCCACTCCCTAGAAATGGAAGGAAGGCGCGCCGCGCCACCTCCTCCTAAAACAGGCGAGAAAAGGCAGTATTTTCAAACTAAAAAACCACGTAATGAAGGTGCACGCTGGGACAAAAAGGCTCCTCTTTCAGAGGATGAACGTGATCATCGTATATAGGACATGCGTAGGACGCAAAGATATGGGATCCAAGAGGACCCATATTATCAGGGGAAATCCGAAGAGGAACCCCAAAAAGACGTACCTAGCCGCCTCCCACCTCGGACGAAACGAACCGAGGCGAAAAAATCACAAAGGTTCCAGAAAAAAGGCCCTAAACCTCTGAGCTCGGAAGAGACAGAGGAAATACAAAGGTTTTTAGAAACTTTGATACACGCTGAAATGGGAATCCAACCAGGAGCACTATGTAGTGATGCGATCGCTACTAACTCTGAAGGCGCGAATGACAACATTAGAGATGTCGGTGAAACACACCAAGACATTGCTGTTGTTGCCTCCAAGAACCCCTCATCGGACGAAGGGGGGATAAACTCACACACAAACGATGATGAGTCATCGCAAACTGAAAACTCAGAAACTGATTTTCATGATTTTGAACTAGGCATTCCAGTTCTGGGAGGACTCCCAGATAACCTGGTACCGAGTCAAGAAGCTGGGCCAGTATGTTTCACGAAACCATCACAGGCCATCGCTCTTTTCTCAACCAATGACGTCGACCAAGGACCTCAAACCTATGATGTCTTACCCATAGACAGGTCCGACGACTCAGAAAAGGATTCGTTGGAGCTCCCCAAGGAGCAAGAACCCTCATCAGTCTCATCACAGATTGAACAGGTGGTCGCCCAAGCCGACACTCTGACATCTGATGAAGAGAGGGACAAAAATCGCCAAGTTCTTTTAAAATATGAAAAGTCATTTTCAACTGACGCAGACATCATCCGACTTCAGAAGTTGAATGATCCTACAATTAACTCGATGATACTGTATCTGACTGACCCAGACAAATA
>NC_056518.1:541832-544070 GCF_014905685.2 Nematolebias whitei
GGGTAGAAGCTGTTCCTCAGTCTAGTGGTTCTACACTTAATGCTCCTTAACCTCCTTCCTGAGGGGAGTGGGGCAAAAAGTGTGTGTGCTGGGTGGGTGGGGTCCTTCATGATGCAGGTGGCCCTCTTCCTGCATCTGGAGGTGTAAATGTCTGTGATGGTGGGGAGACTGTCACTCAGAGTATGTTCATTTTAACATGAAATTCTAGCTCCATGTCTGTAATAATGACTGAGGCACCTTTGTGTTGGTTAATGATGATTAAATGTGGCAGCTATCTTAAAAAAAATGTATTTTAAAAGTTAATCATTTGCAAATTTACAGCCAATGATTGTTTTTGTGTAGTTAAAATGTGTCCAGTGGTTCAGAGAAATAGTGTTGACTCCAAAAGTCAAGCCAAAGTTTGAAGCAAAGATTAGTGGAGTATTACTTGGAGTATTTTACGTTAATATCTGTAAAACTGACAGGAATAAGCTATTTCAGTGGTTTCTACATTCAGTTGGTTTTAATGGCTATCTTGAATTGCTATACATTATTTGTAGATATACTTTTAAAAGTTACTCTCTGAAAGTTTCATTAAAATCTGTCCTGTGATTGATGAGATATTTTGCTAACAGACAGACAGAGACACACGGCTAAAATCTTCACCTTTCTGTGGCTTGCGATTCTCAGCAAACACAAACTTATAAAAGCAAGAAAAAGAGGAAAAAAATTATAGAGTATTTCATGAATAGTTATAGAAACACTTTAAATATTTCTGTTCAGAAGTATTAGGTAAACATTTTGTGGTATTATTCTTACAAACGGAGGGTGTTGATGTATTTCCTGATCATTTCATATTTTGATGGCCTGTACATTTTATTTTGACAGCCTCACCAAAGCATCGTTTCAACAGATTTCCTGATCATTTCATATTTTGATGGCCTGTACATTTTATTTTGACAGCCTCACCAAAGCATCGTTTCAACAGAGAAACAGGAGCAGTGTCTCAGCTCCTGTCCGCGTGCCCGTAAGTGTTTGTCGGGGGGCGGGGCCCGAGTTCCTCCCTTCCCGCTTCCGGAGGCGCGTGTCCGCCGCTGCGCGGTGTGTCCGCCGCTGCGCGGTGTGTCCGCCAGGGGGCAGCTGTGTCCCGGGCTGACGCTGCGCCGCTCCCGCTGCATCACAGCGAGGAAAATACCACCAGATGGCGGTTTAGGATTGCTGCTCTTTATCAAGGCGCGGTTCCGCTCGCACGGTCAATTTTCAATATAAATGTACGAACTATTTTCAAAGTAAAATTGATGGTGAAATTTGGAAGGTGGCTGTCGATTCGGCGATGCTAACCAAAGGTAAGAGTGTTGTGTTTTTGTCGTGTTTTGTGCAGCGGCAAGAAAAAAGATGGTGGACGCAGATGGGAAGACGGTCGGTGGGGGATGGGCGCTAGCTGCTAACGGGCTGAATGCGCTTTCTCTCTCTTCCTCACCTACTTCGAGCCTAGCTCGGCTGTTAGCTCCCGACCTGGCTGCACCGCAGCTTGCTCGGAGGGGAAGTGGTTGCCAGCTCTGTGTGTTGCCTCGCATCAGATGGATGTGAAGGAACGAAGCGCCGCGCAGTGTGGCGTGTTCTCCACAGCATCCATGCCTCGCGCACAGTGCACGGCTTCCTGCCGAGCTCTCTGCGCTGAGCTTTATTATTAGCACACAGACGTGTTGTTGCCATGTACCTGCAGGATTCTGTCGTTTTATGCTCCCAACATGCGCAACGTCAAACATTTTTCCAGCTTGTTTTCTCTTCGCATCTTCTTCTTCGTACATTTGAGATTTGGTGACATTTTCTGCAAAGTTATGGGACGTGTATCTTTTGTAAAACACTCAGGCTTTTGTTTTTAGGCTGAAGGATTGAGTCCTGCACGGTTCCCAAGATTATTATGGCGCTTCTTTCCCGCCCCCTTCCGTGCGGGAAACGGGCAACACAGAGGGACCGAGTCACATTGGAGGGGTGGGAGGGTCACAGCTATGAGCCCGGTACTGCTCACCCTGTGCACGGTGCCTGCTGGCGCATGCACGAGTCCCACATGTTGCGTAACTCTTTGTTTACAGTCAGGCCTGTGGTTGTAGCAGCCCGGCTCCATGGGATTACCTGTCCCAAGTAAAGGTAGATTGACTGGCCTGGATTACCTAAGTAAAGGTAGATTGACTGGCCTGGATTACCTGTCCAAATAAAGGTAGATTGACTGGCCTGGATTACCTGTCCAAGTAAAGG
>NC_056518.1:544170-544434 GCF_014905685.2 Nematolebias whitei
TACCTAAGTAAAGGCAGATTGACTGGCCTGGATTACCTAAGTAAAGGCAGATTGACTGGCCTGGATTACCTAAGTAAAGGTAGATTGACTGGCCTGGATTACCTAAGTAAAGGCAGATTGACTGGCCTGGATTACCTGCTGCTGCTCACTGACATCTTCTCAGCCCACAATGCACAAACATCATACAGTTTGTGTTGCAGATACTTTCTGCCCCGCTCTAAGAATGTACTGCATGTTTCTGTATTAGTATGTACACATGACTAA
>NC_056518.1:544444-560190 GCF_014905685.2 Nematolebias whitei
ATGACTAAGAATGTACTGCATGTTTCTGTATTAGTATGTACACATGATATTGTAAGCAAAGGGAAAGCTTTATTATCTATTTGACTCTTCTTGTTGTAGCCTAGCTGAAACAGGTGCTACGCAGAGCCAGTCAATACTTGAGAATATTTTCCTGATGTTTTAATCTTGAATAAAACCACTGCACAAATCACATCTGTTGAAGATGGTTGCAGCCAAGTGATGTTAAAATCACACAAATGGTTTTGACGGGGTCTTTCATGTTGGCCAAACATTTGTTGTGGTACAAGTTGACAGTGATGCACATCACATAACAGCTACCAGGTTGCACAAGGGCTTTGCTTAAAATGTTGCCATCAACTATTCCTTGTCAACTCTGTTACCAAAATATTTCATGAGCTACTGCACAGATTTTTATGAAACTTTCAGGAAATCAAACAAGATCTGTGCTTAAAGCTTTAGCCTTAGATGGTGAAATTAATCCTGCTTGTTAACAAAATATCTCACAAACCAGAGAATAGAGCATAATAAAAATCCAGTAATTACTGGAAGTACATATTTGTACTATGATTTGTTCATTTAGCTTTGTATAGATCTAGTATAGAGCTGTATGAACGGGTAAACGAGGCACAGATTGTAGTGGAAAGAGCTGTGAGTATCTTGAAACAAGATAGAAAGGTGCTGTATAAGTACAGTCCATTTACCAAGTACATGTACAACTAATACACATTTGGAGTCGTTCCAGGCCAACATGTCTGTTCCTGCTGACTGACCAGAGCAAACACACATTTACAGAGGATGAGCCAAGCTTTAATGTGGTAGTTGCTGAGAGTGGTTCACAACACATAGTTTGAAGTTGTCCTGTTGCACGAGGGGCATGGTGGTGCAGTGGTTAGAGCTGTTGCCTCAGTAAGATGGCCTCAGGTTTTCATCCCAGTCTTTCTGGGGGAGTTTACATGTGGATTTTCTCTGGGTACTCCAGTTTTCTCTCAGTCCCAATGACCCAAAGCACACATTAGGCTAATTGATAACTCCAAATTATTGTAGCAGGTGTGAGCGAGAGTGTGAATGCTTGTCTGGCTCTGTCTGGACCTGTGATGAACTACCGGTCCGGGGTGTACCCGCCTCTCGCACAGTGGCTGCTGTAGATGGGCACCAGCTCCCTGAAACCCAGAAAGGAGCAGGGGGTAAAGAAAATGGGTCAGTGAATCCTTCATGTGGTTGTAGATATTGTGTTTTGTCTCGTGTGCCACTTTTAAAACGAGGTTTTTCTCTTTGCTTTTGGAACGCACAATGCAGCATGTGTGGTATAACAGTTTGTTATTTATGCATTTTTACAATCTTCATTTTTTATAAGAGAAAGTAGTGAAAATCTGATCAACTTTCTTTTGTGTGTGACCGTGTTTTACAACAAAAGGACCTTAGTCATGAAAGATACTTTTGTCACAGGAAGCACAATTTAATTGGCACAAAAATATAGTGGCTCGTATTTAACACAAACATTTGGTACTTGCCTGTTAATTGACTTTGTGCACACGATTGTTAAAAAAGTCATGATTCAGTCTCATTTATCAACTGTTCAATCGGTTGTTTTAAAGTAAATGGGCTGGACTTGTACAGCGCCTTTCTGTAAGTGCAGTATATGTCACATGCTTTTAATATTGTGGCTGACTGATGTGTTTATCTGCTTTAATAAAAATGACAAAATTGGCATTTCTGTGCAAAGAAGGGACCCATTATTTACCAAAAACTTTCAACTCGGATAATGTAATTCCTGTAGCACCCATATAGTCTTCATTTCTGATTTTAGGCTTCTGCAGAGGGAAAAGAAGAAAAAGAACCTAATAGGATAAGCCACATGAATGCATTTGTTCCTGGATTTCTTGGTGATTTTAATTTGGAAGTTTTATTCTTTGTGATATTTATTGGCAGCACGACGGCTCAGTGGTTAGCACTGTTGCCTCACAGCAAGAAGGTCCTGGGTCCAATCCCCGGATGGACCCGGGTCTTTCTGTGTGGAGTTTGCATGTTCTTCTTGTGCTTATGTGGGTTTTCTCCGGGTGCTCCAGTTTCCTCCTACAGATTAAAACACGCATGTTGTCTGCCTTCAGGCCCAGGCCTCCCTTGCAAAAGATCTGTGATCTCAGTGGGATTTGCCTGCTTAAATAAAGGTTAATAATATCGTTGATTTGATTGAAACTGTTTTTAAACCAATATTCAAGAGTACGAACTGTGTTGTGCTGTAAGAACATGAGTCTTATCGGTAGATTCTATTCAAGGAAGTCCCTTGCAGCTTTGCATACAAACAAGTAAAATGTTTCCTAGAAATATTTAGTAGTTTCTGGTTCATTTAAAGCTTTTCTTGGTTTGTGTCTGTAGCGTAACCAGCTGCTTTGCTGTTTATGCAATAACTGCAGTTTCTGCAGAAACAAATTAATAACCATGAAAACGGAATTAGACAAAGAGAATAAAGAAGAACTTCCATCCATCCATCCATCTTCTTCCTCTTATCCGGGGTCGGGTCGCGGGGGTAGCAGCCTAAGTAGGGAGGCCCAGACTTCCCTCTCCCCAGCTCTTCCGGGGGAATCCTGAGGCGTTCCCAGGCCAGCTGAGAAGGACTAAGAAGAACTTAATTATAAAATATAAGAGCAGTAAGATTCATATTGAATGTGTTCACTTGATATGAAATATTAACTTGCATAGTTCTTTTTTTTTGCTGCAGTCGTTCCTATCTGGCTGTTTATCATAAAGAGTAAAACTAATTTTGGGTTGACTGAATTTATACAAAACAATTATGTGCTGCCAAGTAGAATTATTACTTTTCTTAAGCAATGATCTGAATCATATTTGTTTAAATTAGCAACTTTGTCATAAAAAAACAACAGTTTTCACATAAAACGACAAGATATACCCTATTTCTCCCCCTATAAGTCACATTTTTTTTGCATAAATTGCATATGCCCTGCGACTTATACGCTGAAGCGACATGTTTATGGATTGTTTCCCATATTTATAAACCAATTTTTGTCCGATATGACCATTCTCATTCATTCTGACTGAAAATATTGAACACTACCATTTTCAGCTGCTAGATGGCACTTGAGGAGTATGGCATGTCGTTGTGTCATGTAGTAGGTAAAAGTGGCTATTAATGACACAACTGGCTTGCCATAGACTGCCACCTTCGTTCTGCTCGCTTGGAGCAGCCGTCAGATCAGCTTCATTTTGCTGCGCCGCCCCGGCAAAATGCAGCTGATTTGACCATTGAAGTGCATTTATTAAGTAAAAGTTCAGCTGAGACGCACCGTTACTATAATTTCATAATTTCAAGAAACAAGTAATTGTTTTTAAGTATTAATCTGGTTAATTTCCTGTTAAAGTCCTCCCGTGCATGCTCCCACGGCCGCCATTTGGCAGCCAATCGGTTTTTGGCACAACACCGGCCCACATTTCCAGGTTCGGCCCACATTTCCAGGTTCGGCCCACATTTCCGGGTTGTCAGCGGTGACACGTAATAGATGTGACGTATATGGCGAAGTGACGTATTTATGGATTTTTCCACTTTATTCAAGTAGGTATCTCTGCAGACAAATACGGAAGGCGTTACTGGAGGGCCACATTTGATTAGATGAAAACAAAACAAGGCATTATTGGCAGATTGTGTTAACCACAGGCATTCATTCAACCTTTATTTAGACCGTTTAATCCCATTGAGCCCCGAGAACTCATTTACAAGAGAGACCTGATTTCAACAAAGAATGACAACTGTGGACAACGACAACAACAATAGACAATCAGAAAAGAGGCATACAGATTATTATTATTTTTTCCAAATTAAAATAAGATGGCAAAAAAGTAACAAAAAACAGCTAGATTCTAAGACAAATGTAGAAAACTAAAAACAGGAACATGTCTGCATTGGTCCCTGCCAGGAGTCCAACAGATTCTTAAAGACACTTAGAGAGGTCAAAGGTCGAGAGCTTCAGATCTTTTTACAAGATATTCCAGGAAACAGGAGCGGAGTAGGAGAAGGTCCTTTTGTCTAGTTCAGTCCTCACTGAGGGAACTCTGCAGGTAATGATGTCCTGAGAGCGCACGCTGTAGCTGCACTCACACAGAGACATGTAGGAGGAGATGTATGAAGGCAGCAGACCAGGAAGTGATTTAAAGATGAAAATGTACCAGTGAGAGAGTCTGTGTGAAGTTAATGGTGACCAGTTAACCAGTGAATACTGGGTGCAGTGGTGGGTACGATAATCACAGCCAGTTATGAATCTTAGTGCACCATGATAGACAGCATCCAACATCTGCAGCATCCAACATCTGCAGCATCCAACATCTGCAGGGTTCTTGTAGGAGTGTTCATGTAAATAATGTCACCATAATCAATGGAGGGATGGAAAGTCACAGATACAAGGTGTTTCCTAACATTCAGGGTTAGACAGGATCTGTTTCTGAAAAACAAACCCAGTTTAACTTTCAGTTTCTTTAACAAGCTTTCCACATGGAGCTTAAAAGAGAGATGTGAGTCGACCAAGATACTAAATATTTATAGGAATCAACAAACTCAATGGGGACACCATTTGAGGATAAAATCAAAGGAAGAACTGCTGGGACCGATTTCCTGTTTGAAAAAAGCATCCCTTTGGTTTTGTCGGCGTTTAGGACAAGTTTGAGGTGGAACAAATCAGTCTGGATGATGTTGAATGCAGATTTCAAAAGCTGGAAAGCCTTAGCAACAGTTTTAGCTCGACAATAAACAACTGTGTCATCAGCATAGAAATGTAAGGATGCGTCAAGGATGCTCTGACCTACATTACTTATGTAGAGGGTGGGTAAAGAGGGTGGGTCCTAAGACTGAGCCTTGTGGCACACCATTGTTGACTGTTAAATAACTGGAGGAAGTACCATTATGTTGAACACATTGCCTCCGATCTGAAAGATAGTTAGAGAACCAACCAATAGTGTGTTCTGAGAAACCGATTTCTGAGAGTTTATGACACAAGATGTTCTGATCCACAGAGTCAGAATCTTTAGACAGGTCTAAGAAAAGTGCAGCACAATAATCCTTAGCATCCAGTGCTTCAACAACGTCATTAAGAACCTTCAGTGAAGCAGTGGTTGTGCTGTGTTGTTTCCTGAAACCAGATTGATGTGGAGGTAAGATGTTAAATGAGTCCAGGTCATTTTTGATTTGAGAGTTTATCAGTTTTTCTACAACCTTGGCTAAAATGCAGAGTTTAGAGATTGGTCCATAGTTGTTCAGTGAGGGGGGGTCACCTCCCTTCAGCAAAGAAGAACAAAGGCTGTTTTCAAGTGTCTGGGATGGAGTATGTGTGTGGAATGGAGTGTCTTATGGAAAGATGATAAGAAAGATTATATTATGTATATTATATATACATAATATGTCTATGGTGATAACTGGTTTGACATTAGCAGCGTGTTCATAACTTCTCTTTCTGCCTCTTAACACAGAACACTTAACACATTTCAAAATAAGAGCAACATAAATGGGTAACTGCTGTTGCTACCTCTCGAGGTAACACCACAAATCTTTATCAACACTTAAAAAAATCACCACAAAGCATTTACGGTAGTTGCAAAGCTAGAATGGCAACGACCAGTGCTTCAGCTTCAAGTAAGCAAAGTACCAGCCGACAGGGATCACTGACCAAACTGTTTTGAAGGTACAGAAGTCCATCGCTACTACTTTGCGGGTTTTTTTTTTTTTTGACTCGCTCTATCGTGGTTTTTCAAAATAAGATTGGACATGACACACAATTGGCTGATTGATGGATGAGCTGCACGATTGGCATGCAAAAACCTGCTGCAAATTTGTGCAACACACACTGCAGGTTGAACAGCTGATCAGCTGTTCTCGTGCAGAGCGGAGAAGTGGGCGTGGCCAAGAACGCTTGCAGGTGGCTGAGAGCAGCAGAGGCACAGAGGGGGAAACCATGACATTCTGTGCTCTTTAGAGCTTTAGAGTTTAGAAACACTGTTCAGAATATTGCAAGAGTGTGGGAAGGGTTTAAAATGCTTTTCTATCTGTCTGTCTGTCCGTCCATCCGTCATATCTCTCATATCTCTCATATCTATCTATCATCTATTCATCTATCTGTCATATATATATATATACATATAGATATATATAAATAGATATAAACTAGTACTTATACTAATACAGTAGTCCATTGTTTATTGCGGGTGTTTGGGACCACGCTCACTCACGATAAGTGAAAAGCCATAAAGTCGGGATACAGTAGTTCAAGTTCAGTTCAAGTTCAGTAAACTTTGTCATGACATGTGCCAGGCTGCAATCACACTCCTCACCTGTTACTCCCAATCTCCCTCCTTAAATAAACAAATTAAATTTAAATACTGAAACATTTTAAATAAACAATCCATTTAAAATGTTTCAGTATTTAAATTTAATTTGTAGAGAAGAGAAGTGCAGCAGGACATCAAGAGATGTCACACAGATTCGGCTCTGCAGCACGGAGCAAATATCTACTTCTTGATCCATAACACTGAAACAACTGAACGCAGAAGTTCTAAAATTATTAAAAATAACCCCTTTCCGTTCAGACAGCGCGCGGCTGAGATGTGTCTCTGTCTCTCTCTTCTCACACACCCTACTCTAAAACTGTTGGTTTAAACAGCGCGCTGCGCAGCTTAGGACGTGTCTCCATCCGTCTTCCCTGCCCCTCCCCCCCAACAAAAATCACGGACGAGATGAGCGCCCCGCCATGGCAAGTTATCTAGGGGAAACACTGTACCAGATTAGACTCGAAGTGGACGCCTGCAGGGCATGCCCGTGCAAAACTCCATTTTTATGACCACGTACTCTGTGTTGCACAATAAACTGCCCGGCGACGGACCGTTTTGTATGCGACACCAATGTATTAAATTCCCCCCCGATCTGGTTTAATGTCCTTTTCTTTTGATTTTAGCCAAGAGGCAGTGATCTCTTCCTCCTCGTCCGTTGACGCCATGACTGCAATGCTGAGAAATGAAGGAATTTATCACGAGCAAATTAAAATCGTGTCCAGCGTGGCTGCGGGAGGGTCTGGAGATTTCCTGGTAGACTGGTCTGATGTGTGGGCTGCAGGGCCAGTACATGTTGTTTTTTTAAGAACTTTTTATTAACAACATATCAACACAGTACTCGGGCTACCAGCTTGCTCTTTTTTTTGCAACCTGTCAATCAATCCAGTAGGCGTGTCAGCAAATGACCAATCGGCGGCCTCAATTTGTCCCGAAGATAAACGCTCCTTGTCTGTGGAGCTGCTCTGCAGCTGCTCAAGTTGGACGTTCGAGTGTGAAGTCTCAACCCTCTGCGAACAGTGTGCCTCGAGTCTGCGCGGAAAAAGGGCCGCCCGAGTATACTGGAGCCTTACGGGTTAACCCTTCACAAAGCCGATGCAGCAGGAAAAATGTGTGTGGAAGAGAAGTAGATCAGCTGATCAGCTGCAGGAGGGTAAATGGTAAATGGACTGTACTTATATAGCACCTTTCCATCTTATTTTCAAGATACTCTGAGTTCTTTACACTACAATCTGTGCCTCATTTACCCATTCATACAGCTCTATACTACATCTCTACAAAGCTAATTGAACAAATCATTCTAAAGAGACTGATCAGAGTCAGAGATCCTTTATTGTCATTCGCACCTCATGTGATACATGTGGTGGAGCGAAATTATGTACACAGGGTCCCAGTTACATCCAACAATAAAATGTCTAAGAAAAACAGTAATAACATCTAAGATATGAACTAAGAAAAACATCAACTAAATATACACTAAGCACTCATAACATAAAAACGTTGAACATCAGCACAAACATGAACATGAGTCTGTGAGCAGATGTGCACGCATGAACACATCAACATTGAAACAGATCAGCAGCAACATGAAACAGATCAGCAGCAACATGATATGGTTTTTCACAGTGATTATTCTAGTTAGAGATTCATGAGTCTAACAGCCTCAGGGTAGAAGCTGTTCCTCAGTCTAGTGGTTCTACACTTAATGCTCCTTAACCTCCTTCCTGAGGGGAGTGGGGCAAAAAGTGTGTGTGCTGGGTCAGTGTGGTCCTTCATGATGCAGGTGGCCCTCTTCCTGCATCTGGAGGTGTAGATGTCTGTGATGGTGGGGAGACTGACTCCAACATCTTCTGTGCAGCCTTCACCACTCTCTGCAGAGCTTTTCTTTTTGCAGCTGTGCAGCCTCCATGCCACACGTTGATGCTGGAGCACAGGATGCTCTCCACTGCACACCTGTAGAAGGAGGTGAGGACTGAGCTTCCCAGACCAGCTCGCCTCAGCCGTCTGAGGAAGTAGAGTCTCTGATGAGCTTTCTTCATCAGGCTGGTGGTGTTGTTGCTCCAGCTGAGGTTGTCATTCATGTGTACACCCAAGTACTTGTAGCTGGAGACAACTTCCACCGCAGATCCTCTTATGTTCAGGGGGGTGTAGGTGTTTTTGTTCCTTCTGAAGTCCACAATCATCTCCTTTGTCTTCTTCACATTGATGTGAAGGTTATTCTCTTTGCACCAGCTCTCCAGGTGTTCCACCTCCTGCCTGTAGCTGGACTCATCATTGTTTGTGATGCATCCCACCACCGCTGTATCATCTGCAAACTTTACAATGTGACAGCCTGGATGGGTAGCTGCACAATCATATGTGAGCAGAGTAAACAGGAGGGGGCTCAACACACATCCCTGAGGAGAGCCAGTGCTGAGGGTTATGGTGGAGGAGGAGAGGTTGTGGATCCTCACTAACTGTGGTCTGTTTGTTAAAAAGTCTAGTACCCAGTTGCAAATGGAGGGGCTTAGTCCTAGTGTGGATAGTTTGTCCATCAGGGTTTGGGGGATCATGGTGTTGAAGGCGGATGTGAAGTCCACAAAGAGCATACGGACGTAAGAGTTTTTCTGCTCCAGGTGGTTGAGTGCAGTGTGGACCACAGAGGAGATTGCATCCTCTGTTGATCGGTTCTCACGGTTTGCGTACTGATGAGGGTCCTCGTTGATGTTGATGGTTGTTTTGATGTGAGTCATGACCAGTTTTTCAAAGCATTTAGTGGTAAGAGTGGAAAGAAAAACTCCCTTTAACAGGAAGAAACCTCCAACAGAACCAGGCTCAGGACAAGAGACCATCTGCTTTGACCGGCTGGTTGAGAGGACAGGAAGGAGAGACAGACGAACATAGAATGGTAGGTCCAGGTATAGGTCCAGGTGTATGTGAAAGACAAAAAAACATGTTAAGGATAGAAAAAATAATTACAAATACAAAACAGGTTGAGCAGAGTAAGTAAAGACAGTAGCAGAGTGAAAATTGTGGTCAGTTTGTCCTCCAGCAGTCTAAGCCTATAGCAGCATAACTAAGGGACAGCTCAGGAAACCCAAGCCGACCCTAACTATAGGATTTATCAAGAAGGAAAGTCTTAATCCCAGTCTTGAAACTGGACAATGTGTCAGCCTCATGGACAGAGATTGGAAGTTGGTTCCACAAGAGAGGAGCCTGATAACTGAAGGATCTGCCTCCCATTCTGCTTTTGGAAACTCTAGGAACCACAAGTAAAGCTGCAGCCTGAGAGCAAAGTGCTCTGTTAGGAAAATATGGAACAATAAGATCTGTAATATAAGATACTTTATATTTTACTTTAATGTCATTGCCATAATAACAACAGTCATGGATAGCAACAAAATTATGATGGAGTATGATACACCTACACATTAATAAATTAGCACAAAGTGGAGCGAAAGAACTTTGCAAGGTTCTGATGATCAGTGTAAACACAGATAATAATACAGCATCTAAGGACAGGATAGAAAAAGGGAGAACTATAACAGCCAGATGTTGAAGGGTAATAGTTGTTGCAGCAATGCAATATCCATTTTACAGTTATTGTCATGATGAGATTTGAGATGTAAGGATAATGGGCAGGATCACAGAGAGATGCTGCTCATTTAACAGTCTCACAGCCTCTGGGTGCAGACTGTGAGCCATTCTGGTGGTCCTGGCACCTATAGACTGGTACCTTCTGTCTGAGCGTAACACATGGAATAGACCATGTGCAGGATGGTACCTGTCCCGCAGGATGTTGTTGACTCATCTCAGACAGTGGGTTGTATAGATAGTTCTGATCTCTGGGAAGATCTCTGATGATCTTCTCAGCTGTTTTAACCACCTGCTGCTCCGCCTTAGTGCAGCTGGAGAACCACACCAGGAATCCAAAGGTTAATACACTTCCAGTAGCACAGTTATAGAGGTTGATCATAAGCTGCTGAGGAATTTTGGCCCATTTCAGTTTCCTCAGAAAGCAAAGACGCTGCTGGGCTTTTCTGATGGATGAGGTGCTGTTAGTACCCCAAGTCATTTTCTGTCAGTGTCACGCCCAGAAATTTGAATTTTGTAACCCTCTCAACAACTTTGTTCATGATGTAAAGTAGAGAGTGGATGTTTTTACTTTGTTTGCGAAAATCCACAATAGTTTCCTTGGCTTTCTTTATGTTAAGAACCAAGTGGGGGTTGTGACACCATGATACAAATTGTTGTACTGCAGTTCTATATGCTGTTTAAATAAAGGTTGAATGAATGAATGAATGAATGGCATGTGGAAAGACGACAGAGGACGTGATCATGACATGTGGAGTGACAGGAGCAGATAAGAAACATGACAGACAGAGTGCCTTCAGTCAGAGGCTTCTTCAGATCCATTGTAAGATAGACCACTGCAAGAGATCCTTCCTGTCCACCTCCATCAGCATCCAGAACAACTCTTTAATGAAACCATGATGATGAGTTACAACAACATTTAATTTCACTTTGGGAGTAATAAAATATTATTGAATTTGAAGACTTTCCTTTTTGATAAATCCTATAGTTGGGGTTGGCTTGTTATGCAGCTATAGGCTTCAACTACTAGAGGACAAACTGACCTCATTTCCTTAAATGAATTGTTAAAATTGAACAGTTTTCATTTGATACTATTTCTATCTTAACATGTGATTCTTGACCTGCCATTGTGTAGCTATTCCTACCAAACCCAGCTGGTTGAAGCAGATGGTCCTCTTGTCCTGATCCTGGTTCTGCTAAAGGTTTCTTCCTCATGAGGGAGTTTTTCTTTCCACTGTCGCCTTCATGCTTGTTCAGGATGAGAGTTCAGTGATGGAGTTAAACTCAAAGCTGCTCCTCAGATAAATAATGTTAAATTATTATTTTATACATACCAGGTATATATGAATGTTTCTGTTCAGTGCCCTGAGATGACTTCTGCTGTGACTTGGCGCTATTTAAATAAACTGATTGAATTGAATTGAACTGAATTGTTGAACTGTGAGACGGACCTTGTAAAAGGATCTTCACATGTTATATCTGTATAGAAACCTTTTGTAAACCAATCCTTTGTAAACACAGCATGTTACTAAATGAAGACGACGTCAATAAGTATTTTCAACCATAATTTACAGTTTCATTATACAATATCACACAGAACAAAAACTTTTTTGCCTGTTTTTTTTAAAACAGATTTTCACCTCATTTGAAGATTGAAATTATTTTAAAAATTATAAAAAGATTTAGATTTTCCCATTTTATCACATGCCGGTGTGAACTTAATTTGTCTGAATTTGTAAACAATACAAAAACAAAGAAACAAAAAGAAAATGGTGAACGAAGGTTTTGTCTGTAAATTTAAAGAACAAGACGTGCATCCCCTATGACAACGAGCGACTCTCATGACGCACCAGCCAGGAGGGGGGGGGGGGGGCACTGCACATACATACACACAATGTCAGGTGTTTGATTTCCACCAGATAACTCTGGCAGGAGTCTTTTCCCATCAGGCCACAGTGAGTTCATCCAGGACATGTGCACATGCTCATCAATTTAAAACAAGATTATTCAGTTTAAACTGGTTGGTAGAGAAAAATCCAACAAAGCCGTGAGTTAAAGCTCCTTCATGTGTGGATGTGCCTTTTTCACTCGTTCTTTCTTAATGACTTTTTCACAGGTCTAAAAAAACAACAGTCATGACTGTGAGTTTTTGTGTGTTTGCTGTGTTAGCAAAATATTTTATAAACCATTGGCCGGATTTCACTGGTTAAGATTTGGAGTCATTGTAATTCAAGAAGCCAACAAAGCTAAGCAAACAGCATGTGTGTAAACATGTGCTGTCATCTTACAATGCTCAAATGAGTTCTCTACATTTAACCCATCACACATGAGAAACACCCCGGTGGATCAGCGGGCAGCTTTAGGCGCCTGGGGAGCAGTTAGGGATTGGGTGTCTTGCTCAAGGACACCACAACATGTGGGCATGGCAGGGAGTTGAGCCTGCGACTTTCTGGTCCCAAGTTGGCTACCCTACCTCTGCCTTACCCATCTCATCCCGCTTTGCATCTGACATCTGTGTTTGTTTATTAATATTATATATGAATATATTGTGCATAAATGTCTGGCAGATGCTTTTAGAAAACGAGTGAAACGATAAAGTTTTGTGACATGCTGTGAGCCATGACACATGCAGACAGAACTGTTAGTAGCTACATTTATCCCGTTCAAGTTTCCTATAGCATCCTTGTACCAACACACTGTTCCTGAAGTGTTTTAGGACTGAAGTCCTGCTCTTCATCCACCTGCCTCCCTCTCATGAGTCCTATTTAAAATACAAAACAATAAAAAACAGAGCTCAACCCAAATAAGAGACAAAACAACGTCAGAAGAACCAAAAAAGAGATACAACATACAAAACTGACATTAATCCCACTTAACAAATATACAAACATGATGAGTGTCAACCAAAACAACCAGAAAGAGCAGCAAAAACAGAGAAAGCTATACGGTATTTATATTTCATATAGATATTGGCATTACTTAAGAAACACACATCACCCAGAGTTTAGACTAAAATCATCTTATGTTGACAAATTGTTTTGGTCAAACCTTCAATTAACATTTTTGTGAGATGTCAGAGTCAGAGATTCTTTATTGTCGTTCCACCTCATGTGGTACATGTGGTGGAACGAAATTATGTACACATGGTCCCAGTTACATCCAACAATAAAATGTATAAGAAAAATAGTAATAACATCTAAGATATGAACTAAGAAAAACATCAACTAAAAATACACTAAGCACTCATAACATAAAACATTACGTCGAACAGCAGCACGAACATGAGTCTGTGTGAGCCGATGAGCATGCATAAACACACCAACATGAAGCAGATCAGCAGCAACATGAAGCAGATCAGCAGCAACATGAAACAGATCAGCAGCATCATGAAACAGATCAGCAGCATCATGAAACAGATCAGCAGCAACATGAAGCAGATCAGCAGCAACATGAAGCAGATCAGCAACAACATGAAACAGATCAGCAGCATCATGAAACAGATCAGCAGCAACATGAAGCAGATCAGCAGCAACATGAAACAGATCAGCAGCAACATGAAACAGATCAGTAGCAACATGAAAATGATCAGCAGTGTAGAATGAACATATGCTGATATATATTCATAAATTAAACGGATTCTTTCATTTTTCTGGACTGGATAATATCGTGCATTGAATTTAATAAAATGTGGACGGAAACGTTAATTATCTTGACTCACCAACGACAGTGGGTCATTTATTAACAGAATCAAGTTTAACACATCACACATTTACATTAATTGGCAAAAATTGAAAATAACGACAGCTTATTACTCAGTTTTACGAGGAGTAAACAATACGGCGATTGTTTTCTCACTTCCAGCAGTACAACAGACATTAACCACACGGCGGTGGTTGAAAAACTTTGCTTCAGACATTTCTAAAAATATCTGGATTAATTTCTTAGCAGATAGAAGAGTTTAAAGGTTGAAGTTTAGAGGGAGGGAGATTGTGTGTGGTGAAGTGAAAAGTGTTGGACAGAACTGCACCCTCCATTCGACCCAGCTTTCCTCGGTACGCTCGGTAGTGAACTCGACTCATTACCTCTCTGACGATTATCAGTGGAAGCGGAGCTCCAGTTACGCTACCGGTCCAGCATCTCCGTAGGATGGCAGAGAACCGTCCGGAGTGGTGGCGGGACTTCGTCAACAACAGTTCACCTCACGAGTGGACTTCACATGAGTGGAGTCCGTCAGAGTTCCACTCAGAGGTGGAAGATGTCATAATCCCCAATATTCGGAAGAGCTTTGAATCATGGCTGGACTTCTGTTCTCCCAAACGACTGGAGCTGCAAACTCTCCACCCGACTCCAACTCGACTCCAACTTGGAGGTGGAACCTCTTGCAGAACTCCGTGAACTAGGAAGTGCCAACATTTAAAGAGCTCTATTTCTGGTTCATTTGGGAGTTTCTGATTGGTCGATGGACCACAACAGAGGTGTGTTTTGTGATGTAAGGTGTTATGAAAAGTCAAGGAAAAAGATTAAGATTGTTTAAGAACAGACAGAAGATTGTTATGAAGAACTCAGACTTCGTGGAGTCACTTATCTAGTATCTTGCTGTAAAAGTTAAACATGACATTTCTTTTTCAGTAAACTTGCAGTTGACCGAAACTTGAACTTTGACCAACTTACACCACTTGCTCATTTCAAACAGACGATCAAGAAATTGAATCATTACTCTGTAACATATTCCAACTTGATTTCACTTTGAATGAGGATTAAAAATCGTTATTACTGTTTCACAGTTGATTTAAAAATGAGTAGTTCACTTCAACATTTAAACATTGTTTGAACTAACACAATTTGATTATCAAACATTTGTAAAATAGTAATGATAATCGAGAGTAGTCTTCTTTCACTTGATTAATTCAAGAAAGAAAGTCTCAGGATGGGTCAACCTGTATTTCTGGATTCAAATCAATGAAATGACAGTTTCTGTCCCATAAGGTCCTTAAGGTCAGGACTTGACCTTAGGCCTAGTTCACTACAGTCCCCCCTTTGGAAATCATCGCCTGTCCATGGGGATGAATTCCAACATGAACTTACGCCTTCAAATGTCCTTGAGCTTGATGTAATCCAGCAAGGAAAACAAAAGTCAAAAGTAATCCAGCAAGGAAAACAAAAGTCAAAGGATGGTAATTCCACAATGTTCTTGGTAATTCCATTGTGTTGATGATAATTCCATAATGTTGTTGGTAATTCCATTGTAGCAATGCTTTAACCCCCTTGGAAACAGAGTTTGTAATCCATTGGAAAAAGTCATATAATCCACACTTCATCCAGTGGCTGCATCTTCAGTTCAATCCAAGGGAACCCCTCTGTATGCTGATCAATCAACACCTCCAATCGTTGTGGATTTACCGTTGTGGATTATATGAATAATAAAATAATTATAAAAATGTAGTTCACTACAGCAGTAACATGAAACAGATCAGCAGCAACATGAAGCAGATCAGCAGCAACACGAAACAGATCAGCAGCAACATGAAACAGATCAGCAGCAACATGAAACAGATCATCAGCAACATGAAAATGATCAGCATCAACATGAAACAGATCATCAGCAACATGAAGCAGATCAGCAGCAACATGAAACAGATCAGTAGCAACATGAAAATGATCAGTAGCAACATGAAACTGATCAGCAGCAACATGAAGCAGATCAGCAGCAACATGAAACAGATCAGCAGCAACATGAAACAGATCAGCAGCATCATGAAACAGATCAGCAGCAACATGAAGCAGATCAGCAGCAACATGAAACAGATCAGCAGCAACATGAAACAGATCAGCAGCAACATGAAACAGAT
>NC_056518.1:560290-561712 GCF_014905685.2 Nematolebias whitei
CACTTCCAACCACTGTTCAGCGTCTCAGTGAGAACAGCCAAATACCTAGAGAGCCGTGCGAGGTTATCCAAACAGAAGTTATAATTCCCAAAATCGTCTCTGGTTCAGCTTGTTTGGTTTAGCAGCATCCATGAATGCCTGCGTTTGCATTCACGAACTCCCAAACTCTCTGCACTCTGGATTCCAAAACCCTTGAACTCTGCTTGAACTGCTACTCCATCTTCAAGACAGAGCTTACAGCAGCTTCAAGACTGAGCTTACAGCAGCTTCAAGACTGAGCTGAACTCTACACCAGAACTCTTCTGGAACTCTTTTCTTTGAACTAGGAAGTGCCAACCTTTTTATGAAGGGTCACTTCCGGTTCATTTGAGAGCTTTTTGATTGGTGGATGGACCAAAGCAGAGGTGTGGTTTGTGATGTAAGGTGTTATGGAAAGTCAAGGATAGAGATTAAGATTGTTTAAGAACAGACAGAAAGATTGTTGGAGAAAACCAGTCTTAGTGGCGTCTCTACTCAGGTATCTTGCTGTAAAAGTTAAACATGACATTTCTTTTCAGTAAACTTTCTAGTTGACCGAAGCTTGAACTTTAACACACTTACAACTTTGCTCACTGAAGACAGGAAATCAAGAAATGCATATTAACCTGATTTCTTCTTTGAATGAGGATTAAGGTATCATGATCGGCTCCGCGTGTGGGGACCCAAAGTGCAGGAAGATGAATGAAGCTCCAGTAAATAAGTAAAATAGTTTATTTAATTAAATAAACAAAACAAAATGCTGTCGGGGCAGCAAACTTATTTTAAAGGAGGACACAAGGAGAGACAGGTCATGAAGCCTTAGAACAAGGACAATCCAGAGACACTGACAAGACACCAAGGGGCTGAATATATACAGACACAAACAAGGTGAAATGAGTGACACCTGCGGTGATTAGAATTAGACACAGGTGCAACAGTGCTGGAACACAGGAGGAGAAAAGCTGAGGGGTGACAGGCAAACATGAGGGAAAACACAACATGTAAGACAAGACCCCAGAAACCCTACAGGACCCCCCTCTCAAGGGATGGCCCCTGAAATCCCAAAGTAGAGCACCAAAGGAAAGAAGTAGGGCACAGAAGGAACAAAAGAAAAGCCGACAGGTAGGAACCTGGGAAAACACAGAAAACCAGAAACCCCCCTTGGTCAAGGTGAGCGGTCAGGAGACCTTCCACAACAAGACAGAGGATCCGGGGGGCGTCCTGATGACCATCCATCACGGGACCCACGTTCAGGGGGGCGGCCGGGAGGCCGTCCATCACGTAGGACCTTGGAGGCCGCGGCAGGTGGCGAAGACGACTTGGAGACCGCGGCAGGCGGCGTAGACGACTTGGAGGTCGCGTCCGGCGGCGCAGACGGCGAGGAGGCCGCGTCCGGCGGCGCAG
>NC_056518.1:561812-562974 GCF_014905685.2 Nematolebias whitei
TGCACATCTGCTCACAGACTCATGTTCATGTTTGTGCTGATGTTCAATGTTTTATGTTATGAGTGCTTAGTGTATATTTAGTTGATGTTTTTCTTAGTTCATATCTTAGATGTTATTACTGTTTTTCTTAGACATTTTATTGTTGGGTGTAACTGGGACCCTGTGTACATAGTTTCGCTCCACCACATGTACCACATGAGGTGCGAATGACAATAAAGAAACTCTGACTCTGACTCTGACTCTCTGACTGTGCTTGCTCAGGATGGGAGACTGCAACAAAGCCAAGATTCAACTTGTCTGCTGGATTCCTTAGATAGAGAACTTTACTAATTGGCTTTTATGTGAATGTTCCTGTAAAGTGCCTTGAGACAACCTTCTAAAAAAGTTAAATCTGGTCCTCTGGACATTCAAAAAACAAAACAAAGCAAAACAACAAAAAATATAGAAACGTTTCGTCTCTCATTCGAGAGACTTCCTCAGTCTGAGGTGCTGTATTCAGCTCAGTCTCTTAAATAGCACCTTCTCAGAGTGGATCAACCAGTTTGCTGCTGACAACCAGAACCAGCTGATCACATGCTCAAGAAGGACCATCAGCCTAACAATGGATCATTAGCACCTGATGGCTGTTTACTATTCGCAGAGGGCTGAGTGATACTAGCAATCACAGCATTGTAAGAGGGGGACAATTGAACACGTAGGCCTCCACCCCTGTTTAACGATGGACGGTTTCTTTTCACAAAGATGGCCTCCTTTACTCCTCTCTCAAACCATCGTTCCTCTCTATCCAGGATGTGAACATCTTCATCCCTGAAAGAGTGACTGCTGGCCTGGAGATGAGTGTAGACCTCAGAGTCCTGGCCTGATGATGTTGTCAACATCATTTAACTAAGATATACGCTAAGATATACACTAAGATATACGCTAAGACATACACTAAGATATAGGCTAAGATATACGCTAAGATATACACAGATATACACTAAGATATATGCTAAGATACACACTAAGATATACGCTAAGATATACACAGATATACACTAAGATATACACTAAGATATACACTAAGATATAGGCTAAGATATACGCTAAGATATACACAGATATACACTAAAATTTACACTAAGATATATGCTAAGATATACACTAAGATATATGCTAAGAT
>NC_056518.1:562984-564256 GCF_014905685.2 Nematolebias whitei
CACTAAGATATACACTAAGATATACACTAAGATATACGCTAAGATATGCACTAAGATATACACTAAGACATCCTGATGCATGCTCAATAATCCAAGTAGAAAAATCCAAAAAAGTTCAATCTGGTCCTCTGGACATTCAAAAAAACAAAAAACAAAACAAAGCAAAAAAATCTAGAAACGTTTCGTCTCTCATCCAAGAGACTTCCTCAGTCTGAGGTGCTGTTTTCAGCTCAGTCTCTTAAATAGCACCTTCTCAGAGTGGATCAACCAGTTTGCTGCTGACAACCAAAACCAGCTGATCACATGCTCAAGAAGGACCATCAGCCTAACAATGGGTCATTAGCACACTGATGGCTGTTTACTACTCACAGAGGGCTGAGTGATACTAGCAATCACAGCATTGTAAGAGGGGGACAGTTGAACCCGGAGGCCTCCACCCCTGTTTAATGATGGACGATTTATTTTCACAAAGATGGCCTCCTTTACTCCTCTCTCAAACCATCGTTCCTCTCTGTCCAGGATGTGAACATCTTCATCCTTGAAAGAGTGACCGCTGGCCTGGAGAAGAGTGTAGACCGCAGAATCCTGGCCTGATGATGTTGATCTTCTGTGCTGGGCCATCCTTTTGGCCAGTGGCTGTTTAGTTTCCCTGATGTAAGACTGATCACAGCCCTCCTGACACTGAACAACATACACAACATTACTCTGTTTGTGCCGGGGGACTGGATCTTTGGGATGAACCAGTCTTTGCCGTAATGTATTTTTGGGTTTAAAAGCCACTGGGACGTTATGTTTAGAAAATGAACATCTCAGTTTCTCTGATACTCCCTCAACATACGGAATGACCACTGGTCTGGGTCTGGGTTCCTCCTTTTCACCTGATGGCTGACTGGAGTCCTGTTTGGGTTTCTTCTCTGCTTTCAGGAAGGCCCAGTTAGGATATCCACATTGCTCTAGAGCCTGTTTTGTGTAGGATTTCTCCTTCTGCCTGGCTCCCGAGCTGGTGGGGATGCTGTCTGCTCTGTGATACAGAGTCCTGATGACTCCTAACTTGTGCTCCAAAGGGGGATGGGAGTCAAACTGCAAATACTGGTCTGTGTGGGTGGGTTTGCGGTACACCTCGGTTTGCAAATGTCCTCTATCAAAGACTGAGACCTCACAGTCCAAGAAAGCCAACTTGCCATTTTTTACATCTTCTCCTGTGAACTTGATGTATTTATCCACTGAGTTGATGTGGTCAGTAAAATGTTGGACTTCCTGAGATTTAATTTT
>NC_056518.1:564356-566695 GCF_014905685.2 Nematolebias whitei
TCTTTTAAGAACTTTTCCCCGACTTAGCCACCGGACCTCCGTATGATATGGCATATCGCCAAACTCGCTATCTATTTCCCGCAGAAAAGACTGGAATTGGCGGTGATTTAAACCGTGGGCTCTGATAAAGTTGACGGTTTGTGTTACAGTGCTCATCACATGATCCACTTTTAGGACTTTAGCACTCAGCGATTCCTGGTGTATGATGCAGTGATACACTGTCAACTCACCGGCACAGTTCTCCTCCCGCATCTTTGAGCGCATCCTTCCCACCAGTCCATTTTTTTCACCACACATCGCAGGTGCGCCATCTGTTGTAAGTCCAACGAGTTTTTCCCACAGCAGTTTCATGTCGGTTACACTTTGAAATACATTTCCAAAGATGTCTTCTCCTTTCGTTTTCCCGTGCATCGATTTAATGTCCAGTATTTCCTCTGTTACGCACAAATTGGAATCCACACCACGGATAAATATCGCCAGCTGTGCAGTGTCAGTCACGTCAGTAGTTTCATCCACGGCAAGGGAGTATGCAACAAAATCTTTTGCTCTTTCAATCAACTGTGTTTTCAAATCAGTCGCCATCTCACAAACCCGATTAGCAACAGTGTTTCTGCTGAGGCTTACATTTGCAAACGCTCGCGTTTTATCTGGACAAAGGACGTCGCACACTTTCATCATACAATTCTTTACGAATTCCCCCTCGGTAAACGGCCGTCCTGATTTGGCGATCTCTTCGGCCACAATGAAACTTGCTTTCACAGCAGCTTCACTTTGTGATTTTGCTTTGGTGAAAAACGTCTGCTGGGATGTCAAATTCTTCTTCAACTCCTCTACCTTTTGTAGCTTCTGTCCTGCACTCAAGTTTTTGAATTTGTTCTCATGTTTCGTCTTGTATTGCCGTCTTAGGTTATACTCCTTCATTACAGCGATATTACTCCCGCAAAGGAGACACACTGGTTTACCTGCAATTTCAGTAAACATATACTCATTCTCCCACCGGCTTTGAAAGCCTCGGTTTTCAGAATCAATTTTTCTCTTGGCCATTGTTGGGGTCTAGCTTTGATTTGATATTAATGTTGTATACATCAACAGACCGCAAACTTGAATCGTGGCTTGCCGTTGGCGGCAATTGCACTGCATCATGGGATTTGTAGTGTGTGTTATTGGGGCGTCATGTCACAGGGCCATTGAAAACAGATATATAAAACAATTTTGCGGGCCGGATATAATTGTATGGCGGGCCGGATGTGGCCCACGGGCCTTGAGTTTGACACATGTGGTGTAGGACAACACTCCAGTAGTCAATTACATGTCAGGAAGACAGAAAAGTGGGTGAAGAATTTATCTGACAGACAGCTCACCCAGCCGGAGACAGAGATTCTTTCCAGGGGACTGAACTTTGCGGTTGCACCAAGTACAATTCCTCTGGTGGAGATGATCACAGCCACAGAATCAGCCATCCGCAACAACAAAATGAAAGAGGGTGAAGCAGAACAGCTCAGAATCAAAGTTTCAGCCTGCCTCAGCAATGCCAAACCACCACCTTCCAACATCAGTAGAGAGGAGAGGGATGCACTCACCACTCTTAGCAAGGACAAAAACATCGTCATTCTCCCAGCAGACAAAGGAAGGTGCACAGTGATTTTGAACCAGAAAGACTATCATGAGAAAGTTATGACACTCCTTAGTGACTTAAACACTTATGAACCTCTGAAAAGAGATCCAGGAAGTGGTTACAAGAAGAAGTTAATAGATTGCCTGAAAAATTTGGAGCAGGACAAGGCTATTGACCGTATTCTGTACCACAGACTGTACCCAGGGGAGGTCACACCTAGTCTGTATGATTTACCTAAAATCTACAAACAAGGTGTACCTTTAAGTCCTATTGTTAGCATGATTAACTCTGTCACTTACAATGTTTCCAAATATCTGGCGTCTGTACTCATCCCTTTAGTTGACAGCTCAGAACACCACATACAGAACACCATGGACTTTGTGGACAAGGTGAGGGATGTCATCATGGAGACTGATGAAACAATGGTCTCTTTTGATGTCACATCACTCTTTACGTGCATTCCTGTTGATGATACAGTAGAGGTGGTCAGTTTAAGATTAAAATCAGACACCACTCTGAGCAGCAGGACCACGCTTTCCACAGAACAACTGTGTCAACTCTTGAAACTGTGCCTGCAGTCAATCTACTTCACATATGGGGAGCAATATTATAGGCAGAAACATGGGTGTGCTATGGGGTCTCCAGTTTCTCCTATTGTTGCCAACCTGTACATGGAAGAGGTAGAAAAGAGAGCCTTGACGTCCTTTTCAGGGACACCACCAAG
>NC_056518.1:566795-569955 GCF_014905685.2 Nematolebias whitei
AAATCTCAGGAAGTCCAACATTTTACTGACCACATCAACTCTGTGGATAAATACATCAAGTTCACACGAGAAGAACTCTGTGGATAAATACATCAAGTTCACACGAGAAGATGAAAAAAATGGCAAGTTGGCTTTCTTGGACTGTGAGGTCTCAGTCTCTGATAGAGGACTTTTGCAAACCGAAGTGTACCGCAAACCCACCCACACAGACCAGTATTTGAAGTTTGACTCTGTACCAGTATTTGAAGTTTGACTCTGTACCAGTATTTGAAGTTTGACTCTGTACCAGTATTTGAAGTTTGACTCTGTACCAGTATTTGAAGTGGACTCTGTACCACAGAGCAGACAGCATCCCCACTAACTCAGGAGCCAGGCAGAAGGAGAAATCCTACACAAGACAGGCTCTAGAGCAATGTGGATATCCTAACTGGGCCTTCCTGAAAGCCGAGAAGAAACCCAAACAGGACTCCAGTCAGCATCGGGTGAAAAGGAGGAACCCAGACCCAGACCAGTGGTCATTCCGTATGTTGAGGGAGTATCAGAGAAATTGAGACGTTTATTTTCTAAACATAACGTCCCAGTGGCTTTGAAACCCCAAAATACATTACGGCAAAGACTGGTTCATCCCAAAGATCCAGTCCCCCGGCACAAACAGAGTAATATTGTGTATGTTGTTCAGTGTCAGGAGGGTGATCAGTCTTACATCGGGGAAACTAAACAGCCACTGGCCAAAAGGATGGCCCAGCACAGAAGATCAACATCATCAGGCCAGGACTCTGAGGTCTACACTCATCTCCAGGCCAGCGGTCACTCTTTCAGGGATGAAGATGAGAGGAACGATGGTTTGAGAGAGGAGTAAAGGAGGCCATCTTTGTGAAAATAAACCGTCCATCATTAAATAGGGGCGGAGCCTCCGTGTTCAACTGTCCCCCTCTTACAATGCTGTGATTGCTAGTATCACTCTACCCCCTGTGAATAGTAAACAGCCATCAGTGTGCAAATGATCCATTGTTGGGCTGATGGTCCTTCTTGATAATGTGAGAAGCTGGTTTTGGTTGTCAGCAGCAAACTGGTTGATCCACTCTGAGAAGGTGCTATTTAAGAGACTGAGCTGAATACAGCACCTCAGACTGAGGAAGTCTCTCGGATGAGAGACAAAACGTTTCTACATTTTTTTGCTTTGTTTTGTTTTTTGTTTTTTTGAATGTCCAGAGGACCAGATTGAACTTTTTTTTGGATTTTTCTACTTGGATTATTGAGCATGCATCAGGACATGAACTTGATGGTTAGGCGACCTGCAATTAGGTCTATATTTAAGATTAAAATCTTCATCTGTCCTAGGCATGTTAATTCCTGCAGTTGGAACAGTTGTTTGCTTTTGCTTTTTTAGAATTAGTGCTTCTGCATTATCTATGACTGACTCTAGTTCTGAGATTTCAGCACGTGTAATCTCACGCTGAAAGTCAATATCTTTGTTATCTAGTTTAAGCCAATATGATTTTCCTCCAGGTGTTTGGCGTAGCACGTTTTTTTCTTTCTGCAAAGCAATCAATTATTTCAGTTTGTGGGTGTTCACTCACTCGTTTAACTGTGCTGCAAAATTTTGGATTTGGTGTTTGTTGGATTGGTGAATCTATTTTGTTTACATCTTCCATTTGTGTTGTTTGTTTATTTTCCTCAAATATTGGTCTTTCAAACTTTTTAGGAGGGTTGGTCAGATTGATGGTAGGAGTTTTATGATTGTGAAGATCAAAATCTCCTTTGATGTTAACTACCAAAGGATAAAGTCCTGTTCCTTCTGAATCTGCATTGCTCATAGTTTCCTTGTTTATTTCAACGTCTATGTTTTTTGTTTGCTGAATATTGTTTATTTTAATGATTGCATCTCTTCGTGAGGTTTGATAAGCACTTCCCTCATTTTTAAAGAGTTTCAGAATGTTTAGTTCTAACTTTCTTTTTTCACTACGTCTTTTGTTGTTTGGTGTATAATCAATGATCCTCACCTGCATGTCTTCACACATGGAGAGATCAAGTGTTCCATCTTTTGACCAGGGATTAGTCAGGTTTTTCGTGCATTTTGTCCATTTGTCAGAGATCTTTTTAATTTCTTTCATTAGATCTGGATTTTTTAAGCAAAGAATTGCTACTGGAGTCGCCGACATCTTAACTCTCTAAGAGCACAAAATGAAATAATAAAAAAGAAAGTGTTATTTATTTGTTTTACTATTTGTTTACTGTTATTTCAGTATTACTTTTACTTTCTTTTAAAGTGTATGTTTGTTTAAGATCTGTTTGCTTGCGCTCTACTCGATGGTTGATATTTTTAGCTGTCTGCACTTTGTATGTGTGTGCGTGTGTGTTTCGTATTTTCACCAGGCTTGTCGGACCTAAAAACACTGATTAGTTTCATTAGAATGATTTGTTCAATTATCTTTCTAGAGATCTAGTATAGAGCTGTATGAATGGGTAAATGAGACACAGAATGTAGTGTAAAGCACCTTGAATGTCTTGAAATAAGATAGAAAGGTGCCACATAAGTACAGTCCATTTACCATTTACCTTTGTGCATGTGTGTGTGTATGGGTCGTTGTGTGTGCGTGTGCGTGTGCGTTAGGAGCTGTTGGAGTGTGTGTGTGTAGGTGTGTGTGTGGGTGTGCGTGTGCGTGTGTGTGTGTGTGTGTGTGTTAGGAGCTGTTGGAGTGTGTGTGTTAGGAAAGAATGACAGAGAGAGAGAGTGAAAGAAAGATGGGGAGAGAAAAAAGAGAAGGAGGAGGTGTTCGTGTGTGTGTAAAGATTTCCTTTCTCCTCCTTTTCTCTTTCCCACTTGACAAAACGACTTAACACTTTAGCGGGCGATATGCAGTTAATATTTTTACAGACGCACAAGAAAGAAAATAAATAAAAGGAGAGGAAAAAAAGGGAAAATTAAAATAAACGACAATTTTAAAACTAACCCACAGCATAAAGCTTTACACAAAGAAACAGAAATGTCAGTTAGTCAGTCTTTTACCTGTTTGTCACCTATTTAATTTTCAAATTTTTCAAATATTTGTATATTAAGTTATGTACCGGTATCTATTTAGCATTAATTATTTATTTATGTGTATATATACATATATATATATATATATATATATATATATATATATATATATATATA
>NC_056518.1:569965-571071 GCF_014905685.2 Nematolebias whitei
ATATATATATATATATATATATATATATATATATATATATATATATAGAGTGAGTGCAGCTACAGCGTGCGCTCTCAGGACATCATTACCTGCAGTGTTCCCTCAGTGAGGACTGAACTAGACAAAAGGACCTTCTCCTACTCTGCTCCTGTTTCCTGGAATATCTTACAAAAAGATTTGAAGCTCTCGACCTTTGACCTCTCTAAGTGTCTTTAAGAATCCGTTAGACTCCTGGCAGGGTCCAATGCAGACATGTTCCTGTTTTTAGTTTTCTACATTTGTCTTGGAATCTAGCTGTTTTTTGTTTTGTTACCTTTTCCTTTGAGCCATCCTATTTGTTAAAAAAAAAAAAAAAAAAAAAAAAACTGTATTATGACTTTTTATAACTGTTTATTGTTGTTGCTGTTGTCCATTGTTGTCATCTTTCTTTGTTGAAATCATGTCTCTCTTGTAAATGAGTCCTCGAGGCTCAATGGGATTTACCTGTAGAAATAAAGCTTGATTGATTACGTTTCCAGAAAATCTGTTAATAAACAAAGTTCATAACTACCTTTTTTTCTTTTTGGGCCCGAATTCTGGACGCGCTCTGGCAGTACCGTTGAGTGTTTTTCTCCCAACCTCCCACGTCGGGTTTCACCAAATGTAGTAGCGTGAGTCTACATGGTTTTAAACTGTTTAAATAAAACAGATCTTGAAACGTGTGATGACAGCAAAAATCAGGGTTTATTTGAAGCATAAACTCGTAGGCCGAAACAGCTGTAAACATCGAGACCTCAAAAGAAAAAAACCTCCTCAACACAGCTCTTGTTTCTTGTATACACATTATTTTATTTTAGCTTTGATTTAAAGTGTAATTCTTGTTTTGTGATTTGTACATCTGTGGGTTAGAATAAAGTCGAACTAAAGGCTGTGTCTCTTCTTTAAACATGTTTGAGGGAAATATTCAATAATCCAATAATTTTGTGTCTTTTTATGATTTTTCAGCTGAGTTAACTTTAACAGATTATTTAATAGTCATTGAAGTGAAAACTGTATTTCATGAAGCTGGCACTGTTTATTTTATTTTTTCATCTTAACTGAAAAACATTTATACATATATTTATACA
>NC_056518.1:571171-578634 GCF_014905685.2 Nematolebias whitei
AATACATAAAAGGTTTTTAAAAATCATTTCCATCCTCTATCCCAGACCCGTCCCGGTCCACCCATCTTCCGGGATGGGGTTTGGCCTTCATGAGGCGAGGCCGGGGTCCGGGCAACGGCCTTCTGCGAGTCAGCAGCTTGTATGATCCTCAGTGCTGACCAGTGGAGCTCAGAGCCCACAGAGCCCGCAAGGCTGGGATCCTGAGCCCCAAGTCGGCAGCACGGAGTATCTTCCACGGTGACTGGCAGAGCTTGGAGCCGGAGCGGTGATGCCCTGCAAGGCCTGAGGGGGCTCCGAGGTGCCAGTGGAGAGGACCGAGCTCCATCTAGCTCGCTCTGAATTTTGTCGTCGGCCACCAAGCACAAAAAACACCTGCACTTCAGCATTACACCACAGTGTTGTCATTATTGTTTTTAAACTTTTAAAAATAGGTCCAGCCACTGCTCTGAGTTCTGAGTAAATGCAAATGGTGGATTAGTGTTTTGAAATGTTTCTGAAAGATCCAGTGACTCCGCTCCCTGACCAATCAGTGACTGACAGTGTTCTGACATCATGTTTTGGTGCCGGCTCGGCCCGCTTGGTACCACCAGAGAAGCAGGGACCAAAAAAGGTGCCGGTTCTATGAAAAAGTGCTATTAAATGGACTGTACTTATATAGCGCCTTTCTATCTTATTTCAAGATACTCAAAGCGCTTTACACTACAATCTGTGTCTCATTTACCCATTCATACAGCTCTATACAAAGATAATTGAACTAATCATTCTAAAGAGACTGATCAGAGCTTTATCACATTCATACACTGATGGACACACATCAGATGCAATGAGGGGTTCAGTGTCTTGCCCAGGGACACTTCGACATGTGACTGCTGTTGGATTCGAACCCCCAACTCTCGCATTGGAGGACGACTGCTCTAACCACTCAGCCACAGCTGCTCATGTGGAAAACAGTGGAAAACACATACCTAACCAAGCCGAACCAGGCTGAAGAGGAGCTGTGGAAAAGACCCATTAATGGTCCTCAACCTTCTGCCTGAGGGAAGCAGAGCAAACAGTGTTTGTGTTGGGTGAATGGGGTCCTTCATGATGCAGGTGACACTCTTCTTGCATCTGAAGGTGGAGGTGTAAATGTCTTTGATGGTGGGAAGCAAGGGTGTCAGAAGCATCCGTAATGTGTGGGGGACACAACGATGTGTGTAGGTGTGTGTGCACGTGTGTGTGCGCATGCGTGTGCGCAAAAGAAATGTACACTAATGTACAAAAAAGCAACATTTCACCTATCCATCCATCCATCCATTATCTTTACCCGTTTATTCCATTTTGGGTCACGGGGGTCGCTGGTGCCCATGTCCAGCAATCACTGTGCGAGGGGCGGGGGACACCCTGGACGGGTCTCCAGTCCATCACAGGGACACATAGAGACAAACGAGACAAACAACCATTCACGTTCTCACTCACACCTAGGGACAATTTAGAGTTACCAATCAGCCTAACATGCATGTTTTTGGTCTGTGGGAGGAAACCGGAGTACCCGGAGAAAACCCACGCATGCACGGAGAGAACATGCAAACTCCACCCAGAAAGGCCCCTGGACCGGGGTTTGAACCAGGGACCTGCTCGCTGAGAGGCAGCAGATCTACCAGTTGCACCACCGTGCTGCCCACATTTCACCTAGATTTGCTTTACTTCCACACATTTAAAGTATATTTCTCACCAAGTTTGTGTAAATTCAGCTGTGAGTTTTAGAGATATTTTAACTTTAATACACTTTAATACAGAGCGTCAGATCTGCACTATTTATGTTTATAGAGAAATAAAAACCATCACCACTAGACATTTTTACTTGTGTTCAAAACTACTCATCTAAATGATGTTTCTCACGAAGCTTGACAACAATAAGGTGTGGGGTTTTAAAGACATTTCAACTTTAATGCATCTGAACACACAGAGTCTCTTACACCTGCAGCGTCTCACAGCATCACAGTTACTGCTAAGCTAAGATGCTACAGACATAGCGCTGCACTCAAGCATCTTCCTAACATGAATATATGTTGATGATCAACCCCCTGGTCAACAACTGCCAACACTAAGCTGCTAAACTGGCGAGTGAGCAACACAGAGGTGTCTCCATCTCCTGCACCCGTGCGCGTTTTCTACCGAAGCAGGAGACTCAGCAGCGGCTGCCTGCACAGTTTCTGTGCTGTGTGTAGAGGTGGAGGTAACCTGGAGGTAACCTGGAGGTAACCAGGAAAACCTGGAGTGGAGTTTTATTACATTGAGTATTCTCCTATTAACCAAGTGGAATGGATTTGTTAAGGAAGAAAAAGAAACTGCGCCGCCTGAACTAATGTTTCATAGTAAAAATGTGTGTGTGTGTGTGGGGGGGGGGGGGGGGGGTTCCAAATGAACGTTTTTTAATGTGAGGGGGACTTGTCCCCTTCACATATAATGGTTGTGATGCCTATGGTGGGAAGGCTGACTCCGGCAGTCTTCTGTGCAGCCTTCACCGCTCTCTGCAGATGCTTTCCACTGCACACCTGTAGAAGGAGGTGAGGATTGAGCTTCCCAGTCCAGACTACCTCAGCTGCCTGAAGAATTAGAGTCGCTGATGTGCTTTCTTGATCAGACTGGTAGTGTTGTTGCCCCAGCTGAAGATGTTATTCAGGTGCACCCAAGTATTTGTAACTGGAGACCATTTCCACCACAGATCCTCCCATGTTTGGGTGGTTGGAGGGGTAGGTGTGTTTGCTCTGTCTGAAATCCATGACTATCTCCTTTGTCTTCCTCACATTGATGTGGAGGAGAGGCAGTGTTGAGGATTTTGGTAGAGGAGGAGAAGTTGTGGTTCCTCACAGACTGCAGTCTGTTGGTTAAGAAGTCCAGGACCCAGTTTCATAGGGAGGGATTAGTCCTAGTGTGAGTAGTTTGTCCATCAGGGTCTGGGGAATCAAGGTGTGACGTGAAGTCCACAAAGTGTCACGATTCACGCCTGTCTGATTTAAATTCTTTTCACTCTGTTCACTGCTTGGTGTCTGTGGACTCTTTTTCTTTTCTATCTTTCTCTTGTTACTTGTTTTTCTTGGTTTTCAGACTTCCTTCTCTGCAGCACTCTCATCTCCTCTCTGCTGGCTGCATGTGACTTTAAGTTTGTCTTCTCTTCACCACACTCCACACTGATTACTTCTCATTAGCTGCACCTGTTGCTGCACCCTTTATAAACCTGACTGGCACACAGGGTGAGCGCCAGAGGAGGAGGACTCAGGTCGAGGGAGGCTGGCGGAGGTTGGAGTCGGACAAACATTTCAAGGGCGGTAGGAGCTGGAAATGTTTTGGTGGATTGCATAAACTGAGCACTGACTGTAGCACCATGGCCTCCACTTCAGGTGGAAATAGTGGAAATGAAATGGAATGGATAATGACAAAATCAACAAGAATGAAAAAAGCTCAAAGGAAAAGACATGAAAGAGACAGAAGCTGGTCAGAAGATAGTGAAATACGAATAGACACAAGTAAAAAGACAAAAACAAATACAAGTCCAAGGAAGCAAACACAGGTGGATTTAATAAGGGAAGATGAATGGAAAGTAATTTTGGAGTTTAATCAAGAAGGAAGATATTTTCATCCGATAAAATTAACAAAGGCAATAGAGGAAGAAATAAGTAAAATAAAGTTGGCCAGAATTATGAACAATAAGAGAATACTTATTATGCAATCAACAAACAACAGCAGGATAAAATATTAAAAATGAATACCCTCTTGGGAGAAATTATCAAAACTTACATTCCAGGTTTTTTAGCCAGACTTAGAGGAGTTATTTCAGGAGTCCCATTAGAAATGACAACCGAGGAAATTAAACAAGAAATCAGAGGAGGGAAAGTTACAGAAGCAATAATGATTAAAAATAAAAAAGATGGAGTCAGCAAAGAAACAATGTCTGTTATATTACAGCTTGAGAACATAATACCAGTAAGTGTTCAGATGGGATATGTAAACTACAGGGTCAGAGAATATATTCCAAATCCTCTCAGGTGCTTCATATGCCAGAGAATGGGGCACATTGCAAAAGACTGCAAAGGAAAAACAAGGTGTGCAAGATGTGGGGAGCATCATGAATATGGGAAGTGTGAGAAAGACTCAAAGGTAAAATGTTGTAACTGTGGAGGAGAACACAGTGCAGCATATGGAGGGTGTGTAGTTCAGAGGGAAGCCAGAGAAGCACAACGAATTAAAATAACAGAGAGAGTTTCATATGCTGAAGCATTAAAGAGAGTGAGGAAAATAAATACAAAAGAAGTGAGAAATGAAGAATCAAACCAGCAAAACACAGTGCAAAGGATAAGTGAATTACAGAATACCGGTAATAAAAATCAAACAGTGCCACCAGTAGTTAAACAAATCAGTTGCAGTCATAAGTGTAATGTAATTGATAATTCACTGATAGTGGAAAAAGAGAAGTTTGTGGCATTCATCTGTCATATTGTAACAATCCAAATGTCAAAGAAAAGTGACAAAATTAAGGCAATAGTGGCAGCAGCAGGAAAATTTCTGGACATAAAAGAAGTACAAGCGGATCAGATACATACCCTACTAAATACACCTGGAGATTCAGGAAATTGTCAAGGAAAGGAATAAAAATGGTTTTTCATATACTACAATGGAATGCAAGGAGTTTGATAGCAAATGGTCAAGAACTTAAAAGATACATATACGAGTTAGATATAGTTCCAGACATAATCTGTGTACAGGAAACATGGTTAAAACCCCTTTTAGAATTCAAAATTCATGGATACAGTACAATAAGGAAAGACAGAAGTATTGTAGGTAGTGGAGGAGGGTGTGCGACATTTATCAAAGATGGAATATCATACAAGGAAATTTACAACTCAACAAAACATGAATGTGTAAGCATTGAAATGTTCAATTTAAAAAGCATTGGACACCTAAAGATAATAAATTTTTATAACCCATGTAAAAACCTAGAAAATGACATATTTAAGAAAATATGTGGAGGTATAAACAGGAGAGAAATATGGTGTGGAGATTTTAATGCACACAATAGTCTATGGGGTAGCAGCAAAACAGACTTCAATGGCAATATAATAGATGAAATGATGGATGAAAGATCCCTGGTTTGTATTAATGATGGTCAACGCACACGATTTAATATTAATAAAGGTTCATTTGCATGTTTAGATTTAACTCTAGTATCAGATAATCTTGTAAAATCCTGTGAATGGAGGGTAAATGGAGATTCAACATTGGGGAGTGACCACTTTCCAATCAGCACAATCATAAATGACAATATAACCAATCAAGAGGAAATAATTTCAACCAGATGGTGCTTTAATAAAGCTGAATGGGAAATATTTAAAATCCAATGTGAAAAGAATAGTCACTTAGTAAATCTTAAAGGAAATGTAGACAACTGCAATAACCAGGTAACAGAACTCATTTTAAATGCAGCAAACTCAAGCATTCCAAAAGTAGTAATAAAAAGAAAATCAAAAGTGGTTCCATGGTGGAATGATGAATGTAGTAAAGTAATTAAAGAAAGAAACAAGGCTCTTAAAACATTACAGAAAAATATGAATGAAGAAAACCTTATAGATTTTAAAAAGAAAAGGGCAGTAGCTCGTAGGACCATTAAAGAGGCAAAAAAGAAAACTTGGAGAGATTATTGTTCATCCAGAGGATATAAAATTAATTTAAATCAGGTGTGGACAATGATTAAGAAAATGAGTGGGTAAAAGAAGTGAAGTTAAAATTCCAGCTTTGGTTAAAAATAACGAGATAATGTTTCAAATAAAGACAAGGCTGATTCTGTGGGTGAGGTGTTTGCTGGAGTCCACAGTGGAGAACATCTGGGAAACGATCAGAGGCAGCAGAAGGAACAAAAACTCAAATCATTCAGTAACGGAGGTCAGAAGAAAAACAGATCCATGTCAGCACTTGATGAACAGAGAACTATGAAAGAAATCAAAATGGTGTTAAAAGATATTCAGCTCCAGGAGAGGACAGCCTGTGTTGTGTCATGTTTAGACATTTACCGGAAACTACGTTAAATATCTTTTTAAAACTATTCAATGAAATATGGAAAGAAGGAACATTACCAAAGAGCTGGAAAAGAGCCATAATTCTACCATTTAATAAACCAGGGAAAGACCCATCAAGTACAGACAACTACAGACCCATAGCTTTAACTTCTCGTTTATGTAAACTGATGGAGAAATATTAATTAACAGATTAATGTACGTCCTGGAAAAAAGAGAACTTATTAGTAACTACCAGTGTGGTTTTAGAACTGGTCGGTCCACAGTAGATGCTCTAGTAAGAGTATGTAATGATCTAGAAAAAACACTAAAAATGAAAGAAATGATGATCAGTTTTCTTTGACATATAAAAAGTTTATGATTCTATGTGGAGGGAAGGGCTGCTAATAAAACTTGAACAAATGAGAATAGATGGGAGGATGTATAACTGGATTGCCAGCTTCTTTCAGGATAGGACAATTAAAGTAAAAGTTGGGGGTGAATTATCAAGACACTTCAAAGTGGAAAACGGCACCCCTCAAGGCAGTGTAATTGGTCCAGTTTTATTCAACGTTATGATTAACGACATATTTGCAAATCTTGACAGAGGCATCAGATCAGCTTTATATGCAGATGATGGAGCAATATGGATGAGGGGGAGAAATGTTCCACATGTCGTTAAAAACATAAGAAAAGCAGTTAATCAAATAGAGAGCTGGTCGTATGAATGGGGTTTCAAACTGTCTGTAAGCAAAACCTGCTACATGATGATTACAAAGAAAAAGTGTCATGGTTTGCGGTTAGGAGCGAGCCCAGAGTGCAGAACAGGGACTCAACTCGGCAGAAATACAAAAATAGGCTTTTAATGGTAAATAAAAGTACAAAATAAACAAGCTGACGGGGCAGAAAAACTTACATGAATAGGGAAGGAGGCAAAGGTAAAAAGTACAAAATAAACAAGCTGACGGAGCAGCAAAACTTACATGAACTAGGCACGGGGAACTCAGGCGACAAGAGAGACACGGGGAACTCGAGGGACCAGGAAGACTCAGGGAAAGACTCAGGACAAGACTCAGGAGACCCAAGGGAGAGTACCAACGAAGACGACCCGACAAGAACAAGACAGAATAGGACAGCTTAAATACTGGGAGAAGACGAGACATGATGACAAACAGCTGGGACGAGACACAGGTGGCAACAATGGAAACTAATGAGGAAGCACGAGGGAAACAGACACAAACCGGGCCACAGAAAAGTACCATCCTTACAGTACCCCCCCCCCAAAGACGCCTCCAGGCATCCCCAAAAAAAAACCCTCCCGAAGGACTAGGGCGGGTGGAGGGTGGCACTGCAAGGGTGGAGGGACCGAGGAGCCAGAGAAAACAAAACACGAGGAGCCAGAGAAAGACAAGACACGAGGAGCCAGAGAAAGAC
>NC_056518.1:578644-578714 GCF_014905685.2 Nematolebias whitei
ACGAGGAGCCAGAGAAAGACAAGACACGAGGAGCCAGAGAAAGACAAAACACGAGGAGCCAGAGAAAGAC
>NC_056518.1:578814-580594 GCF_014905685.2 Nematolebias whitei
GTTTCTGGAGAGTTGTATTTGCTGCTGCTCCATGCACGATGCATCCACAGTCCAAAGTTGATCTCATGAGAGCTCTGCACATATTTAAAAGTGACTGTTTGTCTGCTCCCCAGTTGATTCCTGCCACTGCTTCATTACATTAAGGACTTTCTTACGCTTTGTTTCCACCTGTTTTAAATGTGTTTGCCATGTGTATGACCTGTCTAACCATATACCTAGATATTTAAATTCATTAACCATTTTTAAAGGTTGTCCATATAATAAGACATTTCCAATAATTATCTTCTTTTTGTAAGGATGGTACTTTTCTGTGGCCCGGTTTGTGTCTGTTTCCCTCGTGCTTCCTCATTAGTTTCCATTGTTGCCACCTGTGTCTCGTCCCAGCTGTTTGTCATCATGTCTTGTCTTCTCCCAGTATTTAAGCTGTCCTATTCTGTCTTGTTCTTGTCGGGTCGTCTTCGTTGGTACTCTCCCTTGGGTCTCCTGAGTCTTGTCCTGAGTCTTTCCCTGAGTCTTCCTGGTCCCTCGAGTTCCCCGTGTCTCTCTTGTCGCCTGAGTTCCCCGTGCCTAGTTCATGTAAGTTTTGCTGCTCCGTCAGCTTGTTTATTTTGTACTTTTTACCTTTGCCTCCTTCCCTATTCATGTAAGTTTTGCTGCCCCTTCAGCTTGTTTATTCTGTACTTTTATTTACCATTAAAAGCCTATTTTTGTATTTCTGCCGAGTTGAGTCCCTGTTCTGCACTCTGGGTTCGCTCCTAACCGCAAACCATGACAGTACGACCCGACCAGAACAGAACCCAGCGGGCAGGGTTCTCACTCGGCAACACTCACCATTTTTCTTTTTTCCCTCCTCATGCTGTGATGGACGAGCACCTCTCCGTCTCTGTCCATCCACCGTCCCGCCGCGGCGGCGGCGGACGGTTCCGGAGGCAGTCTGCAGCGGCCGGGCCGGTCTCGCAGAATTTCAGAGCTGGTTCCGGTGTTTTCGTGGGAGCGGGGTCCGTCGCTTCACCTCCCAGGTTTCCGGTGGGGGCGAGATCCAGCGTCCCGCGGGAGCTCCGGTCCACTCCTGTTCGTTTCGTTGAGTCCGGTCCGGTTGACGTTACAGGGGCGGGTTCCGTCGCCTCACCTTCCAGGTTCCTGGTGGGGGCGGAAACCGGCCTCTCACCGCCACTCCCGCGCTGCGGCTGTTCGACCCAGCCCGGCCGTACCTCCGGAGAGTTTTCAGTGTGACTCCGTGGGGGCGTGTCCCGCCGCCTCACCTCCCAGGTTTCCGGTGGGGGCGGCACCCGTCACCACATCCACTCATTCACACTTTCCCTTTTTTCATTCATTTTCCCCTGAAAATATTTTTCTGGTTAATCAAGCCCTTTTTGAACAATTTAATTCAGTTAAAAATAACCCATCCTCCTTTGATTTAGTTTTGACCCAGATGGAGGATTTTTTACTTTCTATCCCAGGCCTTTCTTTGCTCCCAGAGTATGATTTTTTGTTATCTCAATTAAAGACTCTAAAGACTCCTAGTTCATCCATTCCTGAGGTGGACCCCACGCTGCACGCAGCCTCTGAGGTAGGTCCTCATCTCTCCAATTCTCCAGAGGGGTCGACACTCTCCAATTCTCCAGAGGGGTCGACGCTCTCCAATTCTCCAGAGGGGTCGACGCTCTCCAATTCTCCAGAGGGGTCGACACTCTCCAATTCTCCAGAGGGGTCGACGCTCTCAAAGCCGTCTGCTGCAGCCCCCCAGGCTCCCATGCCGTCTGCTGCAGCCCCCCAGGCT